>NW_009934105.1:410-20614 GCF_000696875.1 Nestor notabilis | reverse complement strand
TTGCCGGCTGGGCTTAAACCACGACAGAGGCCATGAATCTGGGGGCTCTGAATTTTCAGAAGTTTCAGAAATTTTCAGTAAAGGATCTTTTTGAGTTTCAGGATGATTGATAAACTAGTGATATTTCTATTGTCGTGTTTTAGACTTGTGACTAAAATTGGGAAATTTAGTTCAAATTTAGTTCAAAGCTATCTAAATTACTTCTACAGAACATGCAGTCCCATTTGTAACACAGAGCTTTATAGGAATGCCTTTCCTCATTGCCAGGGTAGTAAATTGGATTTAGAACTTCTTTTTTAAGATTTGTGTATGCCACTGATGTGTGTGAAACTGGATGGATGGCTGGGCCCAAAAAGTTGTGGTGAAGGGAGTTAAATCCAGCTGGTGGCTGGTCACAAATAGCGTTCCCCAGGTCTCAGTACTGGGGCCAGTTCTGTTTAATATTTTTCTCGATGATCAGGATGAGGGGATCGAGTGCTCCCCCAGTAAGTTTGCAGATGACACCATGCTGAGTGGGAGTGTTGATCTGCCTGAGGATAGGAAGGCTCTGCAGAGGGATCTGGACAGGCTGGATCAATGGGCAGTGTCCAATGGTATGACGTTCAACAAGGCAAAGTGCCTGGTCCTGTGCTTTGAGTCACAACAACCATTTGCAAGGCTACAGGCTTGGGGAAAAGTGTCTGGAAAGCTGCTCAGCAGAAAAGGACCTGGAGATGCTGCTTGACAGCCACTGAACATGAGCCAGCTTGTGCCAAGGCAGCCAAGAAGGTCAGTGGTATCCTGGCCTGTATCATTGTGGCAGCAGGGCCAGGGCAGTGATCATCCCCCTGTACTCAGCACTGGTGAGGCTGCACCTTGAATACTGTGTTCAATTCTGGGCTCCTCACTACAAAACAGACACGGAGGTGCTAGAGCATGTCCAAAGAAGGGTAACAAAGCTGGTGAAGGGCATGGAGCATAAGTCTTACAAGGAGTAGCTGAGGGAACTGGGGTTGTTTTACCTGAAGAAAATGAGTCTCAGGGGGGACCTTATCACTCCCTACAACTACCTTAAAGGAAGTTATAACGAGGTGAGTGTTAGTCTTTCCTCACAGGTAACAAGCAATAGGACAAGAGAAATGGTTTAATTTGTGCCAGGAGAGGTTTAGATTGGATATTAAGAATAATTTCTTCACCGTTTTTTTAAGCATTGGAACAGGCTTCCCAGGGCAGTGGTGGAGTCACCATCCCTGGTGGTATTTCAAAGATGTGTAGATGTGGCACTTAGGGACATGGTTTAGTGGTGGTCTTGGCAGTGCTAGGTTAATGATAGACTCCATGATCTTAAAGTCCTCTTCCAAACTAAATGATCCTATGATTCTGTGATTGTCTGAGTAATCACTATAGCAGGTAACATGGCTTTCGCATATTGAATGGGATAGTGAACATTGCAGGTTTCCCCATACAAAATGTTTCCTTTAATTTAGAAATAAGCAAACCCATGTAATGTTTCACAGCTGGAGCTATAGCATTTCCTAGCCTAGAGATATGATGAACCATTAGCATACTACACTGTCTGGACTTTTCTTTATACTTCAAAAGGAAAATGAAGATGAAAAAGCACAGAGATGAAGCACAAATTTTCCTCATTCCTTAGTTGTTGAAAATACAAAAGATCACAATTCAAAGCTAAACTGCAGGGTTCATCCCTGGGAAAGAATGGCTTTTCCTTTTATTCTGTCTCAAAGAAGCTTAGATATTTAGGAAAATAATCTGAAACCATTCACAGCTCAAAGAGATTGAGTAGCAAGCTCTTAAGAAAAGGTACGGGTTTCTGTGTTGATGTATGTGTATCACTATCAGATAGCCACGCTGTAAGTATTTTAATGTAAATGTAACAGGTTTTTTAACATTAAATCCTCACTTATTTCAAAAGCAATTTTTTAAAATATTTCTATAATAAAGTTCATTTTTGAGTTTCAATCTAAACATTTAAACAGATAGTTACTCAGCTTCCTGTTACCTTACAGGCTTTAGAAGTATTTCATATCTTAAATAAGCTCTTTGTGTCAGAATTTTATGTAGACATATAACACTCAACTAACTTCTTATTATATGAAAAGTAAAGGTAAATTAGATATGACGAGGAAACTGTATCAAAATTCAGACACCCTATTTTTTCCAGATTAAATCAAGCTGGAATTTTAGGCTTTCTTCTAGTTCTGCTTTTAGCATTGTAGTTTTGGAGACTCCATGAGAAAAAAAAAAAAGAAAAGTATATGTTGTGAAAACATCTATGTATTTATTTAGATTTAAATATTTAAATTTATCATTATATCACTTAATTGTTGTATATGGCTCTGACTTGGGTATTTCTTGCGTATGTAGATTAGGTTTTCTGAAACAATATTTAAAAGAACCTTCCCCTGGAAATTGAGGATACCTGCATGGAACTTGGATTTATGAATGGTCTTAATCCTAAAGATTTTTTTCCTAGATTGACCTATATGAATATGCATTGTAACTACTGTAATGGATCACATGTAAGTGAAGGCTAACCATTTCTGTCTCCTTAGAATAGAAAATCATGCTCTGTGGAAGCTGTTCCTTTTAACATATAACAATCTGTAAAACAGAGGCGAGTACCAGTCCTGAACTATAGTCTCTTGTGATAAGCTAGAAAATAAACATTGAAACTTTCTTGACTAAAGGCACTTTTAAGATAAAGCTTGGGTTGCTGTGGAAGGCATTGCATGAGGCAAGTTTGATCTTCCAAGAAGACTAATTATTTTGGTTAGTTTTTATGTTTTGACATAAACCACTCCATTTTAGAGGGTTTTTTGGAAGTGAGAAGCCCAAATCTTCATAACAGCAGATGTAAAGAGGAGCTATTCTAGATCATCTAACTGAGCCTTTGACTACTGCTTGTCTGAGGCTCTGATACCCGCAATACATATGTCCTTAGACATAACTGTACAATACTGTCTTTATGTCAGTCCATGGTTGCAATTAGAGGCAAAGAGGCAAATAATGCAATGTTTCGGGTTACCACAGTTCCTGAGCAATGTATGGGTCTGCACAACAATTCTTTCCTCCTTTTAGCATGTTGTTCTCAATTACTTCTAATGCTGACCTGTGTTATGAAATTATCTCATTCAGGAAACAACTGGATGAGGTGAACTTAGGTTAAGCCTGCTGCAGAGATCCTCAAAACGTCAGCAGGCTACAAGTGTAGAGGTTTGCAGGATCAAGCCTTTACTGTATATAAAGCACAGATGATTGAACATGAAACCTGCTCCAGGTGACCCTGCTTGAACAGGGGTTTGGTTAAGATGACCTCCGGAGGTCTCTTCCAACCTCAACCACTCTGATTCTGTATCCTGTTATATATTGAGCATCATTTTTATCTCATTATAATTCTGTGTAGCTAGTAAGAACAGAATGTGCAAGACCTCATTAGCCTCTGCATTTCTTTCATTCCATTTCTAATGAATTCTGTGAGCTTCATATATTAACATGGAATGTGTCTGGCTTCTGAGGACAATTTTTCAAAAGAGTGTACAGCCACAGAGGTAGCTAAAGGCAGTAGAGGTGGTAAACACTAAAGGAAAAGTCTCTGCTCTCATTGCAGTTCCTTTGTACTATGCAGAAAAACCTGATTTCCTGCAGGGGAGTTTCCCATGTTGCTGTACTGTTGAGGATGTCTGTTTGGAGAAGTCTCATAGGATGCCTTGGAAAATGGTGGAGTAACAGTGTACTGGAGAGATGTTGGAGAAACAACAAATGGCAGTGAAATGGCAAATGCAGTTATTTTACAGACTCTGTCCTTAAACAATGGTAGGCCATATGTGCAATGGCAAAAAGCCTTCTTAAACAAGACTTTATTTGTTGCAGCCTGAGGAAACCATGATCTACCTCTTATCTGTAAAGTAGAAAATCATAAAGTGTCCCTAATAAGATGTTTATAGGCAAATTAGTAGCCTGCAGAATTAGCGTGTAAGTGCACGATGCCATAAATACTAATGGCAGTGCATATCACTTAACTCAGCTATTAGGTCTAATTAAGTTGATGTAGACTATTTGGTAATAATAATTTAATGTTATATTCCTCAGAATTAGAACATGGAAATATTGCACTCCTGTTGATAAAATGACAGAATTATGTTCAATTACCTATTGGGAGATACATTCACTATTAAATCTTGCTATCTATGAAATGCAAACACATTTGTGTCCTTAGAAATAAATTACTTCATCAATAAAACTTCGTTCCTTTATAGCAAGGCTCCTGTGTGTACTGATGAATTGGATCTTTGCCTTACTTTGTTTTCTAATGTAACAGATGTGCTGCTTCATCATACTATACACTGAGAAAATACAGAAAGTACTTGATTTTTGTATTGATGTTTGATTTCCACGCTTCTACAGTTTTGAGTAGACTGCTGAAAAATCTTCTAAAAAAATCTTTTTCAAAACTAGAAGAGATCAAGATCATATCAAGTTTTTTTAAAGAAAACATTCTTAGAAAATCTAATGTTCAGAACATGGATTCAGTTGTGTTCAGTTCAGTCACACAGGCAGGGCAGGATTGTGCTGCTGATGGCATTATTTCTAAGTAACTGACAGCTGGTGACAGCTGGAATCAGATGCCTGTGCATGACTACTTAATCCAGCAATTAGAAGTATTTGCATATAGTACCTCGCCCTCTGTCTTTTCTTGTTTAGGGGATTGTCTTTTCTTTCCTAGCACAGCCTGACATGTAAGAAAGCATGATGTCTTTTATTTATGAAGTGAAATGTCTGACTAAAGTTATGTTTTAAATTGGGCTTCTTGCTGCATATACTCAGACATATGAACTCGTTTAAGACAGTAAAAATAGGACATAGGTGAGCCAACAGTGAACCACACAAAGAGTTAATTTCAACTGATTCTTTTAAGAACTAATAGGAGCTTTAAAGTATTTTCCTATTGAATCTTACATGATTCTACCTGTAGTCAAGGCTTTAAAAAGGGTCCACACTTGTAAACATGTTGAAGATTTCAGGATCTCTGTGGCAGCCTTCAACTGAACTCAGCTCATCCAACTGTTTCCTGAATAAAATATCCTATAGCTCAAGCCAACATTACAAATGAAAAATCATGCCATTAATTACTGAAGGAGACAGAGCTATGTGAAACTTGCAGAAAAAAAAATGTTTTGTACTTGTTTGTCAAACATTCTGATATTCTGGGGCCATACTGCCACAAGCTGACTACAAAGAAGTGCGAGTTCTGGAAACCTGCGGTGATGGTAGTTTATCAACAGAGTAAATATGTTGCCCACTAGTAATGAATTTACAAAATAAACTTTGGAAAATGTGAGTCTATAGAGGCAAACATTTAAGTGCCTACAGTTTGTGAGCCTGCATATAGTTTACTTTCTAGGTCATAGAAGGGTTATTGTGAACATCAGAGACTACTATGGAAACCACACCTTACAAAATTATTGCCAACTTGTAACTGAGGTCTAAATATTAAAATCTATTCAGCTTTCCTGTTAGTTGACTGCACTTGATAAAATTTACAGTAGTAAATTAAAATTACATATTAATGAAAGTGCAGCTGACTATTGCTGTATAAAGATAGAACTGTGTTCCATCAACTTGTGTACCATATTGAAATAGACTTGTTCTATTTTGTAAATATAAAATGTCCTTACTGACATATTTCTAAAGAAATCCATTCTAATCGTAAAATACTTCTTACGGAAAAAAAACCCCAAACAAATAACCAACCAAACAAAAAAATCCCACAAATAAAGCAACCAAATAATAAAAGGAACTGCATACAGTGGATTCTTGAAAGTCCCCATCATATTACCCCCCTTTTTTTATTTTTCCCTATTAGTTAAGAGATGCCAGAAGGACATCAGAACAGCTGTTTGAATGCCTGTTCAAAGTAGAGTTGTACTTCTACATTAAAAAAGAAAGATACAAAGTGGTGTTAATAGAATCCTTTATCTTTCTTTTTCTTATTGGCTGGTGGGACTTAATCTTTCCAGCTTTCAGCGTAGGGCTATTTTTATTTTTTTTAATTGAGAGGATTCTATGATACTAGCACATATGGCATGTTTTCCTGTAGAAAAATATACAGCTGATCCAAATTTTACCCATCTATGCATGTAGAATTCCAATGATGCTAATAGAACTGCTCAAATAAAGGCTGCTCATGGGGCATCTGGGAACACTAGCCTGTGTTTTGTGGGGAGATTAAAAATACCATTTTGTCAGTATTGTTTAATATGTAAAACACATCAAGCAAAAGCCAATGCTCAGGGCAAGAGCATAGTTTGGATTTTATATTCCCATTATGCCTGGAGCTTTGCCAACTCATAAGCAAAAATACTATTTTCTGTACTTTCTGAATATGAAACGGGCAGTAAACTTGGAAAAAAAAAATCATCACTAGAGTTGTGTGACCTATTGGTTTGAGTGTTTAATTTGTGAAATAACTCCTAAAAAGCAAAACCAGACTTCTCCCTTCCTGTTAAAACTTAGGGTTTCATGAGGCTTTTACAAGTCTGAGAATTTTTTGCATTCTGAACTGGTGATTCAGTTAGTTTTCCCTACCCACTCCAGATCTGTGAAACTGTATTCAGAAATAAGATTTGATTGGAGAAAAGTAAGGTGATATTTTCATAGTCAAAAACCAATCACTGTGAACTGATTAGCAGGAGAGAGAGAAAAAGAACGGGAAAGAAGTCTAGAAAGTAGCGTTTCCTATCTCCTTCTTCTTCTGAGTGTATAAAACTACAGATGAAGAAGATGCATAGCTATAGGAATACAGACAGAGAAGTTTATTACCAACAAAAGTATTCAAGCACAATTTATGGTTTGTTGAAACAAATGACAATTTTTTTAACTATCTGTGGATCATTACAGGAGAACTATTGTTCTGAGTCCAGATTTATGAACTTTGGCTTTTGTATCATCGTTTTAAAACATTCTTTAGATAAAGATATAAAATCAAGGTTCTCATTGTCTAATCAAAATATATTTCCCTTTACAATGATCTCATTTCCTTTCAACCCTAAAATTTCAAGTGACATAGAATCTGAAATTCATTTACTAACCAGCATGAAAATACTGATTCCTACTTTATGGCGCCTGCACACTACATACGTACCATAATCTAGGTCTCAGATCCTCTAGTCCAGTGTGGAACCAACACCACAATCCTAAGTGAGTGTCCTCCTGTCTCATAGCCCAGCCCCTATATGTAGTGGTTCTACCTTGAGCTTAGCTTTCTATATGGTGTTCATATACCAAGATAAATATTCTACCATCCCCTTTAATTATCCATTTATATTCTAAGTTAAAGTGAAAAAGAAGCTCTTACGAAATGGGGAAAATTAGTTAAGATGCATGTACCTTTTTCTAACAGAACAAGAATGTTAGCTTTGTAGGTCCTAGGCTGCATTAGAACACATATTACCTTATCACAGAATTTTCAGTATCACAATCAATCTCCTTTTTCTTTCTACCTGACCAGTTTCTTTCCTTTCCCTTCTTTACAGAGCTGTTTGGTTGTTTGTGATTTTTTGGGTTGATTGGTTGATTTTTTGGTTTTGTTTTGCTTTGTTTAATTTTATTAGAGTTTTCTTTTAATAAAAATAAATACAAAGATACACTTCTAATACTGTGGAACTAATTGTTTCATGTCAGGATTGGCAGATGTGCTAACGAGTATTTGGATACTCAGGGATGTAGCCACTGTGGAATTGTCACATCATATTTGATCTTAAGATGACTAAATATGATGATTTGAAGACACCTAGTGTTTATCTTACTGCAGAAAGCAACTGTCAGTGGTAGGGCTGGCACATCATTAACACAGCAGGTTTTGGTGCACCCAACACTTAAAACTGGGTTTATTCTCCACATCGTAAATGCCTTTCCGCACTTGTCCAGTTTTCTTTATATCTCTTCAGGTATTAGTGAAGTCTAAGAAACTACTGTATGAAGTTATACAGAGTCGTTAGGCATTCCTATGAACTATCCAACAGTAATACTCCTGTTAAAAAAAATGAGCCTTGTAGTCCCTTTTGTAGTTGAAGATAGTTTTGCTGTAACATCTGGGGACAGGCAAGCTGTCACTCCTTGTCCTATATTGATTGTTATTACTTGTAAATATGCTATGTCTTAACAAAATGAGAAACATTACAATCCACAGCACTAAGTTAAAAATTTTGTGCAATACCACCATTCCCCTGAGTAATATCCATGCTGGAACTTGATCTGAGACAAGGACTGTTGTTGCATGGTAAGGCAAGAGATCATCGAACCTTGGGAACAAATTGCATCAATATTTGACAGTAGCTACCAGTTCCAGCCAGGTTTCCTCATGCATCAAAGCTGTTGGATGGTAAGGGGAAATTTGCTGTTAATCACCTGTCTAGTAATAAAAGCAGGCACCTGGTTAAAAGTCTGCTTTATTTCTTTCTATTAGGTGACATATTTTCCTAGTTGAATTGAATGCCTGGAGTGCTGTAGTAAGGTAAATTTATTTGCCAGAATTATTATAAGTGTTTATTTTTAAATTACACAGTAAAGGGCTAGTTTAATAAAGACCAAACGAAACCTTACCAAAGGAAGTGAGGTTTAGGCAAAAATAATTTCAAAGAGGTGATACAGTGC
Source organism: Nestor notabilis (assembly GCF_000696875.1). Lineage (NCBI taxonomy): Eukaryota > Metazoa > Chordata > Aves > Psittaciformes > Psittacidae > Nestor > Nestor notabilis. The sequence continues at coordinate 11,959 of NW_009934105.1, read as the reverse complement.
ATGTTAGGCATGATATTAGTGTCATCATGAGTCTAATTTCAGGAGAGATCTAATATTCTATCATTCTCTAACCATGACTTTTCATTTGTTAGTACCTTGATTTCCAAGCTATCTTGCTTTCATTTCAGCAATCTCTGAAGAAGCTTGGAAAAGGGAGTAGTCTATAGGAATCTGTTAAAATGTAAATGCAGGTCCACTGGTATTTTGTTTTTAATTGAGGTGGGTTTTTTCTTGTATGCATTCCTGGAACAAATGTAGGCACAAAAAGAGAAACTTATTCCAAAAGAGGATTGATTGTTATAAGGAAATATTCTTGTCATCAGGTGATTTAAAGAACCTAATGTGATAATGCCTGAAACATCAATAAGTCATAGCAAACATCTGAAACATGATAGAATAAAGCAGTTATGGAAGTCAGTGACACAGTGTGATTATAGTTTTCTAAATAAGTTGAATTTAAAAATTCAGCTGTGTATGCAGTCTTTTTCTTTGTTAAGTCAGAAGGAAGCATGAAATGAAAGCTTGATATTTGTGTATTTTCGAGAGTCCTCTTGATTAAAGGCTCTTTTGCAATTTTCAACTCCTGAACTTCATTTGGAATTGATTTTGAGGCTGTCAACCAGGTTGCTATCATTCCTCATCCAGGTGATTAAAGATGTGATGCTCTTTCTTTAGTTATGTAGTGGTTTTGACTGTAGGGTAAAATGATTTCAGAATCATTATAAACAAATAGGATATACTTTAAAAATGTTCGTGTTGTGTTTTGTTTTTATAAATTCTTTTTTTTTTTTTTTAATCCCAATGATTTATTTCCATTGCAAAAATAAAATAATCTTCACCTGATTAGCTAAAGATGGCTTTGTACAATAATTTACCAAGATGTACAATATGTGTTATGTCTCTTTGGAAGAATCTGAATCCAAATTGCTAGAGATTGCAGAGATAAAATTTAAGTATCCAAATCTTACAGATGTATTCCTGGCCAAATTTCCTCACCTGGAAATAATATGTAGGTTTAAATTATCCTCTTCCTTGGATACAATATATATTCTATATTTAGTGTTATTCAAGAATAACAACATAAAGACATTCAAGATATAAACAAACTGCTCCTTTGAGCAGAACCACTACATAGCACGCCAGTAAAAATCTGCCAGTTTTTGAAAACATCTTATGATGATTTATTATTAGATTTATTTATTTTGATATATTTATTTAGGAAGAGATATGCTTTCAGCATGTTAAACTTAAGTTTCTCATCACATAAAAGTAATTATCTCATACTGCCTTTGAAAGATATCTGATCATCTACATTTTTCAAGTTGAGCTAAAACTGAAAAAGCAGCCTATAGCATTCTTTCCTGCAAATGTTTGTGGTAGTATAAAAGCATATTTCCAAAAATAGAGTACCATTATGCTATAAGCCTTTTTCCTGCCTTGCATTACAATTAGTTGAATCAAACTAATACTGTGTTTCCACTGAGATCAGCATGGGAAAACACATTCCAGGTTCCACTTTCCATCCCAATCTGCTCGTGAGACAAGATTTGTGAAACTCTTTAACAAGCTTCAAAGCATCATTTAAGCAGAAGCAGAGAAATCATTTATTTATCTGAACTTTGGTTGGAGTTTTGGGTTGTTTCGAGGTGTTTTTTTTTCTTTGCAGAGCAACTTTGTGAATTTCATCTGTGATAATTTTTTAAGGACTTGCTTCTACCCTTAGTGAGTAGATGCTAGAAAGGAGTGGTTATCAGAAAGCTGTACTTCGCTCTAGCTAGGATATTAGGCACTGAGTTAATATTATTAAAGCTTTACTGAATATAGAGTCTGAAGGAATTAATAGTTGGGCGGGTATAAATTGAGAGGGGTGATCCATCCCATAGTCTTGGTTTTGTGTGATACTTTGAAGACATAATGACTCTTACAGACAATTTTTCTGAAGAAAAAAATAAAAGAAAAATACTGAAATAGAAGCTGTTACATCAACAGAGCATTTGCCACTGTGAACAATCTTCCAGGAATAACATGCTCTATAAAAATGAGCTTCCTTTTCTTACAGCTTGCACATATGTTTTAGTAAGGAAAAACCAGAGATGTCTGCATTGCAAAAGCAATATTCTTGACAGCTCAGGCAGCCTTTAACGGATTATGAATTTCACCTAAAGTGTATAACTTTGCCAGACAAAGCAGTTGTATGCATGATCTTCTTTGTTATTGGTCATGATACACATTTCCAAATGTTACCTTCAGTTAAACTTATTTCCATTTAGAAAGTAACTGTGGAGGCTTGAAATCTTTGGAAATAGCTTGATATTAATTGCATTGTCTAAACATACTAAATATAGCGGGCTAACAAACATGGTAGGCTTCAAATTCCTGCTACTCTCTTGTTAAAAACAGCTTATGCAATCATGGAAGTTATGCTTATATTAAGACTTCAATCTTTTTCTTATAATTGTATTTTCTGGAGAAGTGCATTTGCAGTTTGCATTTGTACTGTAAGGCAACTGTGTTTATCTGATTATTATAATTTTGAGATTTCTATAACTGAATGTTTGAAGCATCTTTGTTATGTTTATTGTGTCTTGAAAGTTCAGGGCTGATTTCCTTAATTGCCTTCCTTACCAGTTCCATTAACCACTTCAGCAAAGTGTCTGCTAAAAATTAATATGTAAAGGTTCACTGACTCTTTAATTATGGAATCAAATCCACATCAGTACATCAAAATATTGTCTGAATACCTTCTGCCAACCTTCTGTTCAGAGGTAGCCTTGTTGTGCTGTCACATCCCAGTTGCCATTGTGGCCACAGATGTTTGTCTAGATGTAGGCTACAGGAGTGATCTTGCACACTGCGGCACATTGTTTCCCTAAGATCAAGATATTTAAGTGTATTCACAGGTTTTCTTGCAAGCTGAAGAGCCTAAGCTTCTGACTGATTTTCAAAATTAGTACAGCTGCTTGATTACCAGAATGTTATATGAAGTAAATTAAAGGAAAAATAATAAAATGTAGGCCTTTTGACACAGTAATGTAATTATTGTTCCATTTCAGTTTGACACATTGACTGACTTGTAGAAGAGAACACCAGAACCTGTGTAATTTAGGGATCCAGTCTTTCATTCTGCATTTCTGAGTTGTTTCAATTATAGATATTTGTCACACATAGAATTATTTCAAGGATGCCCTGGTTTTCCTTCAGGAAGTTTGCGTGCCATCAGTTAACAAGAGCTCTGGAGAATAGCTGTTCTCAACATTATCTCCTTCACTGAGTTTATGTTTTCAATTATACTTGCAGCAGTTGGTTTTAACTGATACTGTATTTGAGCTGACAGCTGTCCATTGAAGTGATTGACAATCCCAAGATTTGCACTTCATCACTAATGTCCCCTTATGTCCTCGGTCATGTTGTGATCCTGTGCCACAGGTAACATAAGGTTCTATTTGGAAATATTAACCGAGAGGTGAGAGCAGTTTGCTGCAAGTTTATACTAAAACAAAACAAAACCAAACAAAAGAAAAAAAAAAAACCAAAACAAACCCAAACAAAAAAAAACAAAGAAAAAAGATTTAATTTAGCCATTGGATTCTTAAAACAATTTGCAAAAATGTTATGGTACTCTCTTTTCCAGCTTTCAGCAGTTCAATGTTCTAAACTCTCTCCCATCCAGAATGGTGGTTTTTAACTTTTTCTTTCTTTACACACTCACTGGAAGAGGTGTCTCATGCTGGGTAGAGTGGGGATAAGCTGCTTTGTTGTAGTTTTGTTGCTTAGGTTAGAAAATAAAGTGCTTATTATGAAAAGACAGTACTACCTTGTGAAACAGTAGGTCTTGCTGAGTAAAGGAGGTGACAATCTCCACCAGGATCTGCTGGTGATGTGCTGTGTGATCCTTACCTTACTGGGCTTTCAGTCTGTCTGGAATCTGTACTTCTGTAACAGTGGCTTAGCAAGTGCAGACTGTCAGCTCTGAGTATTCTAGGCAATACTGAAACCATTGCTGTTTTGTACTCAGGAGTATTTACAATGTAAAGGACAGGATAAGAATCCCTGACTCGAAAAAAGGGCGGTCTTCAGGTCTTCATGCATTGCATGCTCAGATCATGACCTGTTGACAGAAAGATTCTTTTAATCTACTTTAGGTCTGTGCACATTGTACCTGATATCAGTATACATATTAGTTGTTAATATGCTATCCACTGTTTCTGGTAGTGAAAGATGGTGCATGGCAACTCATACATCCTTGGTTTATAGGAAGAAAGGTCTTCAGCACAACTTAGATACTATGTACTGAATTACATTACCTGAAAAAATAAAAGTATCATATTGATGTAATTTATCCTCTTTCTGCTTAACAAGGCTAATAGACACTCTCTGGATTACACGCTTTTATGTTCATTTTGAAAAGCTATCAGTGTTCGAGTGTGCAAAAGTATTTCAGTTTCTCTTACTTGTAATTTGAACAGGACAGCAGGTTGTTAAGCTCTCTCCTGTTTAGTTGGTGAAATCTTAGTATATGCCATTACCTTGCAGATGTACCATATTACTAGATGAGTAAGGTTGCTACTTTACGTTGACTTTTTTCTTGTCAGCTGCTTTTTTTTCTATGGGTGACATGTCTGTTTTTTTCAGAATAACGTTTCCATTCAACTGTCTTTCATAATAGTATCACATAACTAAATTGTCAGGGAATCCAGCCCACCATGTGAGATAAAGGATCGTCAAACGTTGGTATATTTTCCATCTACTAACTGGCATGAGTTTCCAATTCTGCATTATATAATAGGGTGAATTACAGAAGTTTGAACTAAATATTGCATTATCCTGTGGGAAAAAAAAGGCTATAACTATAACACTCCTCAAGAACAGATCCTCAAATATTATTTGCATCTCAGAAGGTCTAAGTTGGCTCAGCTGGGACAGTTGACCTGCCTCAACCAGGGAGAACAGCACTGTTTCACTTCTATAGTTTCTAATTGTATAGGATATTTGAATTAATTACACTGAAATATGACTAACAAGGTGACATTATTTTACAGATTTTACATTAATTAAATCCAATGTATATTAGAAAAAATGGTAAAAATTGGCTATATTGAAAACAGTTATACCTAATGCAGTAGTTGCAAGTTTTCTATGGAGATGGTGACCTAGAAAATAAAGAGCAAAATCATCTGCATGGCTATAAAACAACACTGGTCCTTCATGATGTGCTAAATAAAATACAAAGCTTTTAGCTGTTGAGAATCTTTTTACATAAAAGAATTGGTTTGACAGGAAGTTTGGGGTTGGTTTTTTTTTTTTTTTCCAAAATGAAAAGAAATAGTTCACAGAAAATGGTTGGATTTCTAAAGTGTTGCTTTTGCAGCTATGTGGTATAACAGGAAATGGGAAAGGGGAGTAAATTCTAATGTCCTGGGAAATTAGGCATTGGTTAGCATTCAAAAAGTACTTCTAACCTAAAAAGTAGGTGCTGCAACTTTTGCATTCATTTTCCAAGCCTAAAATTTTTATATTCTTGTTTGATAGTAAAATTGAGGAATGACTTCTCTGCTGGTTGTGATGCGGCAAAGACAGTTCAGTTGGGAAAAAAAGTGAACTGGAGTCTCATTTGGCCTGCATATCTAAGGCTTTCCAGTATGAGATCCAGTTCTGAACTTCTGATCGAGTTCATCATCTTCAGTGTCTTGGTTCATCCTTGAGACTCTTCAGTTTTGTGGGGACTTGTAAAATAATCAGCAGACATGATTCCACTGATGACTCATTAGCACAACCTGCTCAAGACCAGATCGATCTGTAGGGCATGGGTGAGGTCTTTGCAAAATGAGTACTGCAAGTGAAAGGGAGATCTTCATTATTCAGCTTTGAATTTAAAACTTGCAAAACCCAGATTCTTTATGATGGCAGATAGCTGTAACAATTTTTTTTTTTAAGTCACAAATTGGGTAAAAAAAGGCTCTTTGACAAACTGGTAGAAAATGCATTGTTTTCTCTACAACTACACTTTTGTGAGTGACAGGTAGTGTAAAAGACAGATGAAGTGTCTTTCTGATGGAATCTACTTCTAATAGTCAGGAATTTAAAATGCAGCATCATTCAGATACAGCCTTTCCACGTCGTGTCTGGACATGCCCTCTAATCATAAAATACTTAAGTCATCATGTGTAGTAGATCAGAGGATAATGTTAAACCCTAAATCAGTTTCTAAACCTTTAATTTCTTCTTGCAGACAAAATGCAATCGTTAAAAAGGCTTTTGTCAGCCACTCAGTGTCAGAATTTGCACCAACAGGATGGTCAGTATTTTTTCACACTTTTTGCTTATAATCATATCTGTTACCTTTTTCTTTCCAATCCAAAAGGATTGTTATACCTGATGAGATAGTAAAAGAGGTATGTTGTGACCTCATTAGAGCTATATGCTATAGCTCCCATGAATTGCATGTTTCTTAGCACCAGCTTCTTAATGTTAGTGTTTCATTAGCTGCTTTCATCTGTGGATCTTAAGAGGTTTAATAATTTCATAATAGTGGTACATTAATTAGTAAAGATTTACTATATACCTTCATGGAAGAACCAAGACATTTTTAATCTTAGGGAGAAAAAGTGTCACAGAGACTTTAACATGTATAAAGCATGTGTGATAAACTCAGATATGGGCACTTCAGATGACTGAGCTGACTTTCATGGACTATGCAACATCCATGACTTTAATGGTTGCACGTGTGAAATCTAAATTGTCTGTCAGATTCAACAGAAGTTAGGGAAGGTTGTTCTAAATGATTTGCCCACAACTGATCAATGACCTGGATCATTTAACTCTCAGTACCCTCTGCTTTAATGATATAGCATGCTTTGTTCTCATGTGAAGAATAGTTTTTCACTACCATTTAGACCTTTCTGCCACATTGTATCTGATACTACCAGAAAAATGCAATAGTAAATCATATTCATTAAGCAAATCCAGCAATGTTTGGATGGAAAAGCCAATCTACCATGCTTCACTGGTGAAACTGAATAAAAAATAGGGGATAAATGTATGGAAAATTAAGAAAAGAGGAAGCATGGCTTTTCAAAACCAGAAAAGACATTGCTGAAGAAGATGGGCCAGATGGGAGAAAAGAACCAGAATTTTGCAAGTCTTTCTCATTAGAGTACAGGTGAATTTGGCTGAAGTTGCTCCAGTAAAATCTGCTTTAGAGTAAATCACTGCCACTGAAGCTAATGAAAAAAAATCTCATTCTTTCACCAGAGCTAATGAAAAAAATCGCTCACTTAAATCAATGTGCTCTCCCTTTTATCTGCAGTTTTTGCACAATGTAAGAAAGCTATATAAAAAAAAAAAAAACTATGGCCATCAAGAGGTCTGATCATGCCCATCAGAGGGAAACCGAGTCTCTCTAATGGCAAAAAGTAAATGAAATGTTTTTCCAGTAGTTTGGTGTATTTTTACTCTTTGGACTTCCAAATTGTGTGAACAGATGGAGTAACTTAAAAATACGAGTCATAGCCTTTGCAATTAGCACTAGATTCTTGAAGAAGTCAGGACTGGGCTTTTTCAGGGAAGGAATGGTGTGAGACCTTTAAGGATAACTTATTTTTTTTCCCTCTTCTTCTGTAAAACAGAGGGATGACAAATGGTTGTACCTAGAAGATCTTGAATATATAGTAGATGACACAGAGAAGCATGGTTTATGTTGGCGGTAGTATAAATCCAGGGTGCCTCTACTCTGTTAATTGTTTTGCCTGGCTTACAGGAGAATTCCTCTTACTGTGTTTTGCAAGAGGTTTTTCAATAATATGTAATGAATTAACTAGAAGAAGGTTAACAAAACAGTATGTATCAGCACATAAACCTTTTCCATTAAACACTAACTGCATGAATTCCCCCCCCTTCATTTCTTTTAGAGATAAGAATAGATTCATTAAAGTACTTCTAAATATTTTATCACCTTTAATGTACTTCTATAGACAAGACTGCAATACAGTCTCAGACATAACTCCTAAATGAGCTCTTGCCTTCATAAAATCTCTCGTTAATCTGTCTAAAACAAGATATATGACTGTCTGCTCAGTGCAAGCGTTGTCAAACCTGTGATATGTTTGGTTATATGTAATAAAATAAAGTAGCCTAAACTATGTAGATAAAAACATTAATGACATAAAATGATAATTCCTGAAGCTAACGGAAAACCTGCCTTGTTGTCTATCAAGAATTAAGATTCTAGAGTTTTGAGGCAATGAGTACTTCTCATAATTAAAATCAGTGGCCATAGAATGCACTCAGTCTGTCTGAAATAGAGGGGAATAGTTTGCCTTGGAAGAACAGTGAAAGTAGAGAATGTGACCCTCTGGCTAAAGTTTGTATTTCTGTCAGGTACATGGAAATATAGCATCCTCCATCTCTAGGTTGTTGCGGATAAAGAAGTAAAGTGTAAGAAAGCTACTGTGGGGAGCTTCACCTTTAGAGACTGCCTATCCAGAATGTCTTCAGTGGCACATTACAAATTTTTACTTTACATGAAGGGTAGTGGAGGAAGGAAAAGTCTTCCTGATCTATGGCAGAGTCTCCAAGTATTTAATGTTTTAATGATGGGTCTTAGCCTCTCTTGGTGTAAAGATTTTGTTTCGAGAGGTAGCTCAACCGATACTAACAAAGTTCCAATGGTTTAAAAAAACCCTCCTGAAAGACGAGACGGCACTTGGATTACTGCTCACAATATGTGTGATTTGGTGGATGGTGCTGAGACAACTGCAATCTTTGGAATATTCCCTTAAGCAGGTTGCAAAGAGTTAGTGAACAATTCCTGGAAGAAAAGGATACTTAATCAAAATATGGAAAAAAGTTCTTTTGTTGTTTTAGTTCAAGTTTGTAGCTTTTCCATTATTTTTCTCTTTCATATATAATTCTACAGCAAATACATGTGTTTTTTAACACAGCATGCTCATTGTTTTCCTGTATTATTTGATAAGGGCTTGAGCTTGTATATTTATTTGTACAGTAAGAAGGTCTGTTGCGTAGTCCTTTATGCTGGACTTTCCTGAGTCTGCAAACAGGTTTACAAATAAACAAGACTGTGGTATACCTGAATGCGGTGGTAATGGAGCACAGAAAATCTGAGTGTATGTACATTACTGCCTGATGCTCTAAGAATAACAGCCAAAGAACCCAAGATGTGTTGTAAAGGGGTAACTACAGATGTTTTTGTAATAGATAGTTTATGCATAGGTACCAGTGAGTTCCACAAACAAAATTTTTAAAACTTCAAATACATTAAGACATCTTATTGAAAGGGCATTCCCACTATTAATATCTTTGTGCCAAATACACTTTTGTATGAAGTCAAATGGGGAATGTTGTGCAGGGAGAAAGATTTGTCGCTCTGAAGTGTATGTAGTTTGATGTCTGAAACATGAATGAGTTGAAGTGTTTTCAGGTGCATAAGAAAAATCAATGTAATAACAGAACTGCTGTGTGTGGAATAGAAGAAAGTTGTTTTTTTGTAGTGCTCCATCTGCTTTAAAGTTTACACAATGCTGCTTCCAAAGTATCTATGAATAATGTAAAAGAACAAAAAGTAACTTTGTCTGCATTAAGCCTGTCTATAACTTGTCCAAAGTGAAAGCTTCTCCAGAGATCTCATACCTGTGAACTCTTGCAGGACCTCTGATGTCAACTAGAGGTTAGCCAGCAGATCATGGATTGTTTTTTCAGGTACACCCAGATTTCTTCAGGACATCTGGAAACCATCCCAATCTGGCAAATAACAACTGCACAGCTGGTGCAGATTAGCCAATTCTTTTTACTGTACAAAACCCCTATGGCTAGGGTTTCTAATTGAGACAGGTAGAAAAAGCAACAGAGCTATTTCTGTGAGAATGTATTGCTCAAATTAAATCAAAATCTTTGATTAAATCCAGGGATTTATTCTTAGGATTTTGTTTGAAGAAAAAAGAAACACACACACAAAACAAAATCATAGAATCATAGAAGTCCTGGCAACTTCAGGTTATTCTATTTTAAAACTTTTTATAAAATACGTATATTTTTAGAACAGGTTTTAATGTTGTTTTTTGGGTTTTTCTTAATAGTGTTATAATATCAAATAAAAAGAAAGTTAAATTAACTGGGGCAAAACAAATTGTCTTCAGATAAATGAATTTCTCTTACGGAGTATATAATGTGTTGGTTTAGAATCAGAGCAAAACAGTATTTTGAAATCACAAAATCTTAGTGAAGTATAATTCTTGTTCTCTAAAGAGCCCTACATTTTAAAATTAGGCCTGAGGAAAAATCTGGAAATATGAAATATAACAACATTTGGAGAGGAAGATGGGATACAGCTCTTAAGGTAATAAAGTGAAAGAGAGTGGTACTTCTCTGGGGAAAAAAAGAGAATGTTTTCTGCTGTCAGTAACCGAAACCTCTTAACCAAAGGCTGAGGGGGTTTGAATCTTTATATTGATGGGGGACTTTTATATTTTTTTGGTGTATCTCCGAATGTCATTCAGAGAAATAAGTGTTACACATGTCTGACAGAAGTGGCTGTTCCAGTGGTGCACTTGAGACTGTGAGAAGTCTCACTGTCTCAAATAAAATTACATGTGCTGAAGTGGGTTATTGCATGTGAGACAAATGAAGGCTCTTTTCCTCATACTTTTTCAGTAAGTTGAGCATGAAGTTTTGTGCCAGGGGCATGTCTGCTGCTTAAATACTGTTTTTTCTCTATATTTGTGTTGATAAGTTTATAGAACTGAACTGGCAAATGTATTTGTACTCGCTGAAGGAAAATGGAAAGAAATGGAAAAACAAAAAAAGCTTCTTACATGTTTACAAACTTTAAATCAAAGTTCTTTAAAATAAAACTTTTCATCTTAGTTAATTATGATATTTTTGTAATGGAGGAAATGGTTTGAAAAGCTTTTTCGGTTTCTGCAAATAGTTTTAGTAGGTGTTTTCTAGTTTCCTTCAATTTTACGTTTAAACTGTTAACTGTTACCAAATGGAAGCCAATTCGAAGTGCTTTGGCATCCTGGGTTCAGCTATAGCGTTCATTTTTCTCCTTCTTAGTAGCTGGTGCAGTGCTGTGTTTTCTGCTTTAGCCTGAGTGTTGATAACACACCGACGTTTTTAGTTGTTGCTAAGTAATGTTTACTCTGACCAAGGACTTTCTCAGTCTCATGCTCTGCCAGGGAGGAGACAAAGCTGGGAGGAAGCAGAGGCAGGACACCTGACCCAAACTAGCCAAAGGGCTATTCCATACCACAGCACGTCATGCCCAGTATAGAAACTGGGGGGAGTCACCCAGAAGGCCCAGATCGCTGCTCGGGTCGGGCTGGGTATCGGTCGGCGGGTGGTGAGCGGTTGTGTCCTCTCCCCTTGTTGTTTCCCTTGTTATTATTGGTAGCAGTAGTGGTTTGTATTATACCTTAGTTACTGGACTGCTCTTATCTCAACCCGTGGGATTTACATTCTTTAAATTCTCATCCCCATCCCTCTGGGAGAGGGGGGAAGAAGGGGTGTAGTGAGCGAGCGGCTGGGTGGGTCCA
>NW_009934105.1:0-277 GCF_000696875.1 Nestor notabilis | reverse complement strand
CCTCGGGGAGAGGGGGGAAGAAGGGGTGTAGTGAGCGAGCGGCTGCGTGGTTCCAAGTTGCCGGCTGGGCTTGAACCATGACATTTGGTTTGTTTATTTGTTTGTTACAACAAACCTAGAAAATAAAAATAACTCAAAAACACTGCCTTGCATCTGGAAGTAGGGCAGGGCAGTAACACATGTTTCCCTTTGGGATTACTCTTTCTTTTTAAATATTTACATGTTTTGTGTAGAAATTAGTAACTTTCCTGGGCTAAGGTTCTTGTTTCACTGTACT
>NW_009934104.1:20828-21245 GCF_000696875.1 Nestor notabilis | reverse complement strand
TAGATAAATAAAGAAATAAATAGATAAATAATTTGTTGGAAAACAAACTAATCACAAACTAACAATTTCTATTCTATTTTTCTGGGAAGTTTTCAAACAAAATTTTTCAGTTATTACTGTTTTTGTCCAAACTTGTCAGATTATCTGTTTTTTCTTTCCAGTTGAAAGCTTCACAGGTTTCTCCTGAAACTATCAATAAAACATGGACATTTTTATTGCTACCACCAAAATTTTCTGGATGACATGATGTGGGGACCATTGCACTACTGGGATGCAGAGACAGCATGAAAAAAGCATGAGAAATGGTAAGTGAAACAGCCTGAATACCATGAAATTGGACTGAAATTCTACACATAAAAGACAGTTGTTGCAGAAAAGTAGTATTTAAGGTTGAAGGTAGCAATTGAAGCTCAAGCC
>NW_009934104.1:17218-20797 GCF_000696875.1 Nestor notabilis | reverse complement strand
TTTTTAAGGTGGAAGGTAGAAATGAAAACAAAAGCCACAAGCTCAGAGAGTCCCGGCCTCCAGGCAGGTATATGATTTGCAGAAAAGCAGACAGCACTATAAATGCCAAATATTCCCAGAAAACACAATGAAACCATAGCAAAAGCATCTGGGATGCAGCTTTTCCTGTGTTTTTGTGTCAGTCATGCTCATTTCCAGAAATGCAGATAAACCATTCATGCACAGAAGTTTCCAAAATGCTGAGGACAGCCTGTAGGCAGTGTATAGACTTGCCTCTGCATATAACTCAGCAAGCAGGAGGACCTGGACTGGGAACACATGCTTGTAACACAGAAGAAATTGTAAATTTGACAAATGCACCAGCTGAGGCCAGACTCTGCTCTGAGACTGCTCAGCCCCACTGGTGTCTGAGCACTGGCTTAGGATTTTGCATCCTGGCCCCACATATGTAAACAACCCCACAGATTCCCCAGCAGCAGAGTCAGCCCTTTGGGTTGGTCTTGTGGCTGTTGCCTGGTGTTACAGCCCTGTGTGAGTGCATGCATGAGGGAGTGCATATGGGAATCAATGCATTGCTCCCCATGTGAATAATGATTATTGACAAAATGACTGGGTTTAAATGACTGCAACAAAATTAAAACCAACAAAAAGAAGCTGATGGGCAGAGATGAAAGACACTGTATTCCTCTCTGAAGGACAAACATATAATGCATTTTATGACCCAGAAAAACATACCGCAACATCTAGGTCTGTTCATTACAAGTAAATGTCAAGAGAACTGAAAGAAGGAGAGGTCAAGCCTTCACCTCAGCCAGCCAAAGGAATCACCCAGTTGCACTGTGAATGTATTTGGAAATAAATACCAACAAGGGAAAGTCATTTGTCTTTGGTTGTCATCAGCTTGAAGCCTAGAAGACACAAAGCTGTCACATGCCATCATCAACATACCTGCAACATGTACCAGATGGGACTGCTTAAGGCAATGAGATGGGCCCCGGTGTTCAGGGGGCACACTGTCCAACAGCCCAGGCATCTTGCCTCGTGACCATGCATCAGACACCTCACTGGAGCAGGGCTTCCTCCATGTGGATGCTCAACTATTCTGAATGAGCCTATGCACCAAAATAGGATTCCCCTACCATTGCCTCCACCAGAAACTGAAAGAGGTCCCATGTTGGCAAGAACATTTTGAGGTGCTGGATTACAGCATCCAGTGTGTGTGCTAGTGGAACAAGGGGATCATATCTCCTGGGGAGGAGAGATGGTGTGAGAAGATGCTCTTTTGTAGCTGAGGATATCTTGGAAATATCCACTGGCAAGTGCCACAGTCGTGGATTTTGTGCAGACAGGTCACAGCATGTAGACATGACTTGCATAACCACTGCCAACAGGTTCCCCAAGGGAAAAGAAAGAGAATCCATCCTCTCAACAGGCCTACCTCTGCTCTCATGCACACTAATGTTAAACCAGAGTAATTCAGTTTCAGCACAGAGAAATCAATGAGATCACTGTCAAGTCCAGTGTCAAACACACACACTTAACAAACTTGCCCAAGAAAGCATTACAAGGATTTTTATACCATCCTCTGTGAACTAAAATCTTGAATGTTTCGACTCAGTTTTTGCAGAAAGTCTTGCTACATCTGCCCGTCATCAGCATGTTAAAAGGCTGTGAAAACCCACAGAGCACCTTTCATGTCAAGACTACATGTGTGTCAGTCATGTGCATAAACATCTGAAAATCACTGCTGTTACCCAGAAAATATTGCCAGGGTAGCAGCTTCCTTACAGTCCACAAAGGCAAGTGAAGTTTAGAAGAACACTGAAGTTGCTCTCAATTGCCTGTAAGGGGGCAAAACCAGCCACTACCAGACCCCTGGGCAGGAAAGTACATCTACTATAGAAAAGCATCAGGCTATAAGCAGATAATCAGAGGTCAAACCTGGAAAACATCAGCTGCACCTCTAGCCCTTAGACTATATCATTACTTCATGTAAAGCAAAGCTATTGTATAGAGCAAAAATTGGGCAGCTTAGTGAACTCACCACCACAATTAGCACTACTCAGCCTGTGGTCCAACTCACAGCTTGGTTGCAGCAGAGCTGGGTTATCACCCCCTCCAATCTGTCGCTATATCTGTACACAGTCACTCCCTAACCCGGTTGTGTCAAAATGATCCAGGTTGGCTTACTATTTAAAATCATGAAGGGTTTTCTTTAACCCAGATAATTTTGACTGATTTGGGTTAGAGAAGGACTGCACGTGCAGCTACGCCTGCAGGTATCAATCCTGCAGCAGTGGGGACAGTGCCTGGCCACTTTGAGCCTGGCTCAGGTTAAAGCCTTTGAACCCAGCTCAGCTGCAAGCCAGGCAGCACATCTGACCACAGCAGCAGATACTGTTCAGAAAAGAAAATGGCATATGATGTTGCATTCAGTGTCACAGATGAACTATGGAATGTAAAATATTAGGGTATAATTAATGGGAAACACCACTCAGCTTCAGATTACTGAAGTATTCCATTACTGCAATTAAAAAAAACAAACCAAAACCAACCAACCAAACAAAAACCCAACAAAAAAACCCAACCAAACAAAAAAAAACCACACTCAAAAAAACCCAAAACAAACCAATGGTTTTCATTTTTGACTAAATTCTTCGTTTTAGGGTAATTAGCATTGGCTTCTTAATACTACACAGCCACACACAGAGATAGACATCTCACAGTACAGGGCATGGCTTCAACCACCTCTTGAACTGGAGTTAAGTTTGTTTTAGCCAACTCAACTCCAGAAAGATTAATTTTAAAATGGAAGCACACTGAAAGAACTGAGAAGCTTCTCTCCCATAAGCAATATGACTTCTGTTACCTGCACAGTTCATCTCTTTCTCTCCCACTATGCTAGCCACTGTCTTGCACACCAGAGTCCTTGCTTGGCTTTCCAACCATGGGCAGAGCTCACGAAGGGACCCATGCAAATAATCTGCAGTTCAGAGTGGGAGGGAAACAGGTTTGCACCCTTCTTTTTTTCACTTGCAAAGAGGCATCAGACCCATGTCCAAGATCACATCCAGGTCAGTGTCAAAAACAGCAATAGTCCAAGAATCTGTTCCCCAAGTTTCGTACCTAGACATGCCATACCACATCTTATTCGAGCAATCTCTGCTACCAGCCTAACGTGAGAGCCAGATCCCATCCTCCTGCTGACTAACATAGCTGTAAAGTGGGAAATGGTATTTTCTTGTTTCACAGAAGCTTGGTTAGACTGAACATATTTGGCTTAGTAAAATACATCAAGATCTAGAGATGAAAGATGTTCCTTAGGTGCAAAATACTAACTAGTTGTCTTCATTTAAGAACATAGGATCTAGTAACCCAGAATTTTGGGGGAGACTTGAAGGAATCTGAAGAATTAGACTCTTCAGATTAATTCAAAAAAAGTAGAAAAACTGGTTGCATATATGCTTCAGCATAAAAGTATTTATCTGACATCCAGCCAAACCCATTTTATCTCTGTAAGCAATCCTTAAACACTGCAGAATGTATTCACTGCTTTCATTACCAAATTACTTTTTAAGA
>NW_009934104.1:16729-17187 GCF_000696875.1 Nestor notabilis | reverse complement strand
AGGTAATTGAAGTTCCAAATGTCTTAAACTGGTTTGGCAACACTGAGATTCCTTAATGGGCTTGCTATCCAAGAACTTTAGAGGGAAAGAATCAGCTGGATACTAAATATATACCCTAAAATAAGTCGGATTCAGATTACACTAAGAAGCTGGCTTTTAAAGAAGGAAAACATTTTAAATGAAGAGTGAAGCTCTGCTCAGAGGAGGTTCCATGATGTTGAAGCTTCAGCTCATACTCAAAACCACAGGACGAAAAGTCCTGTGAATTTTTCAAAGACACTGTGTTGGCCTAAATCTGTTCCTATTGAAAACAAGGGCTGTTAATTTCAACAGAGAACTAATTAGGACAATGCTGTCCCATATACTCTGTACTATTAACGTATGCTTGTTAATAACTGAGGGGTCTAAAACCTCTTTCCTAGATAAAAACCATTTGTTTATAACTTTTCCAATTCACT
>NW_009934104.1:8937-16698 GCF_000696875.1 Nestor notabilis | reverse complement strand
AACAGTGAAAGGAATGAGCCTAAATCTGTTCCCCACACCAAAGTCCTCTGCATTTAACCAGTGCTGCAGTACTCAAAGCCAGGGGCAGGAGGGTGATGAGCAGCATGAAGCCTGCAGGCTGGCCAGGCAGCTGCCAGCTCCAGAGGTCTAATGAGGACTCTTGCCCCAACTACATCAATAGCTTTTGGCAAACAATTTTCTGCCTCAGTTCCTTACATTTATAAAGTGCAGATGATGACAGCATTCTGTGCTAGTAACTGTTATATGCACTGCTTTAAGTGTTATTATTTTATAGGCTTTTTCATCCACAGCCAATTACCCAATTCTTAGAGGGAAACTGAGGCACAAAGCAATGCTAATCGCCTAACGTCATCAATTAGGTCACAGCAGAAGTAGGGACCTGCATCTCCAGAATTTTACATTATCCACTAAACTTATCTACAACCTTGATACTACAAGGTGAAAATCCACTTGCTTTTTGTCCATCGCTGTCAGAAAATGGGATATTTGCTTACTTGTGCTAATATTGCTATTTGCAGCCTATCTTGTTCTTGCTCTTGTTCCTGCAGAGAAAGCACAATATTAGATTTGTAAAATCACGCTGTATGAGAAGACACTGTGATGGTAAACACAGGATTACGGACTCACTGCAGGCTCCAGAAAGCAGGGAAAGCTGGTGATGATGTGGGCTGCTCATGGTCCTACATGGAGAGCTTTAATGATGACAAGAGGAACACAGAACAAGAAGAGCTTTGCTTTTCACAGCAGCAATCTTCTCTCTTAGGATTACTCCAATTAAAAAAACAAAAACAAAAACAAAACAAAACAACAAAAACACACACACACAAAAAAACTAAACAAAAAACCCCAAACCAACAACAAAACAAAACAAAACCAAAACAAAAAACCAAACAAACAAACAAACAAAAAAAACAACAACAAACCAACCACACCACCAAATTCTTGTTCTGCACTGAATCAGTTTTCAGAGCAAGGACATAATTGGTATTTAAGATGAACAAAAATAACTAAGAAACCTTCAGGTCTGGCACAGAGCAGAAAAGATGAGAGGCATAAAATTAAAAGCCTAGTAAAAGTTACTGTATTAGCACATAAGATTCCTGCATCCAAATCAGTGCTCCCACCCAAGAAGGTGTGACTGTTCCATCTTACGGGGATGCAACACTTATTCCTGTAACAGGTTGCTAAGGCAGCAACATTGCAACATTACCACGTGTAAATATAACTTAGGGATAACTACAGCTTTTGAATGAAAGTTTCCAGCTGCACCTAGATGCACCGACACCAGCAGAGTAAGCCATTAGAAATCTTACCTGAGCTGTTTGTCAGATAAAGCACGCCAGGCTTTACCTATGGGAGCCTCAGGAACATTACAGATGCAGAAGTTCAAGAACTCCTGTCAGAAAAGCTTGCAATTCAGCTGCTACATTTAACCCTATATGAACATTGAACACCAAAAAGCAGAAGAGGGACGAGATGCTGGG
Source organism: Nestor notabilis (assembly GCF_000696875.1). NCBI lineage: Eukaryota > Metazoa > Chordata > Aves > Psittaciformes > Psittacidae > Nestor > Nestor notabilis. Next base: position 15,193 of record NW_009934104.1, on the reverse strand, counting down.
AACTCAGCTCCAGACAGCACCATAAAAAGCACTCATTGATCTCAGACACCGGAGACAATCAGAGCCTGCCTTTCCCCTTCTGTGCATACAGCAGGTGTTGGCTCAACAAGTCTCTTATCAAGCAGCAGAAATAGGAAAGCTCTGCTTGACCAACACGTGGTCTTTAACAGCTCATAAACTTCTTTAACAGTAACATCATTTCACATTTTACAGCCCTTCTCATGCTGCAGGACTGCAACACACTTTGCCACCTTAAACAATGAGCTGTGACGTGCTGGACCCATGTACAGCCAGACAGGAAGAGCTGAAGATAGGAGATGGTTTACTTCAGGCACACAGGCTGGGGCATGACGCAGGGGAAGCCCGTGTGTTCCCGGACGGCTTCAGTAGCAGCCGGGAAGGATGGGGTGCCTGGACATGGTGTCTGCACGTGCTGTTCCTGACAGAGCTGCCAGGGACTCTCTTTGGTTTACCTTGCCCAAAGCAAGAGAGGTTTTGCAAAGACGGTGGAGGTGTTATAGAATAATAGGACCTTCACCCTGAAGCCCTATGTATCACAGATACAAATTACTTCTCAACACTAAAATGCAGCAATTCATAGAATCAAATTCAGCAACTGTACATGCACACCGGCCTGCAAAGCATAAGCTCAGAGTAGAAATGCAGAAAAGCAAGAGAAGAATACAGCTACCCCAAGAGGAATCTGGCCAGGATGTTAGGAGTGCAGCCATCTTTTCCAGCATTGCTCAGGAGGTTCCTTATTTGCACCAACAGCTTCAAAATCATGGCCCTCAAGTCTTAACTTCAAAAAAAGATGCAGTTTTAATATTTAGGGGCTCAACTGGATGGGTGCCAACAGAGCCATCAGCATCTACTCATGCATGGAGGCTTTCTATCTAAAAATCCTATTTATCTGCAGCGTCCCAGCAGGACTACAGTACGATGAACACCTCCATGCAAAGTTCTAAACTTCCAAACTAACACATTCATTTATTCATCCACATGTAAAAGTGTGACACTCAGACAGCCTTCTTGAGCATCAATACCTAATTCAAAGCCATCCATTACAGCTTTCCCATTTGTTCCTGGATGGAGAATAAACTCCAGTTAATTCAGCACAATAGAAATGTTGTGTAGAATTACACAATAGAAATACTGAAACAGTTTCAAGAGACTGAATACAAGATTTATATGCCCTCTTACATGCTGTATGCCTCCTATGAGGAGGTACAAGCCCAGGCTAGTGCTCGCCAAAGACCCACTGTAAAGCTCCCACGCCACTGATATTAAGAGGAACTGTGCAAGGATGTGCCCAGACAAGGCATCAGGGACTGATCTTGCAACAGCCTGTGGCATTCTGGATCAAGGTTGTTCAAGTTTCATTTACTGTAGCCGAGAGGCGTGGATATTTTTAACTCCGGTGTTTTAAGGTCTTACATAGCACCTATGTCTGTAACTCTACAGCAAAGCTCCTGCATAAAATCACCGGTCATGGAGAGTTTCAAAATCATTTTCTACAGATAGTCAAAATACATATGTAATAGTGTTTCATAGAAGATGACAGCCCCAAATCCAGACTCCCACCACTTGAAGGGAAACAGGACACTCAAGAAACTGCAATATGAGAAGCATAGCTTTGTTTTCCCCAGCAAAAGATCTGTGACTCTCCACCATCAACACACTGGACAAGAAGGATTGAGGATGGAGAGAATAATTTGTTGCTGTCTGATATAGAAAGCAGATAGGATTTCAATGGCAAAACAGCGAACGGTGACACTCCTGTGAGTTCAGGCTGCAGCAACACAACACGAGTGCCCAAGATCAGTTCAAATCAGGTCATAACATCCAATTCACGAAAATAACCTTTTAAAAATAGATTGCTATAGTTGGCTTCCTCTGAACTGCTTCAGGCTGCTGCCTCAGCCACAGTTTGCAGGGTGTCCGCACACCAAAAGGAGAAGTAATGACTAGGGAGGTTTTAATTCAGTTCCTGGAACAGCTCTCCAGGAAAATACATACATAGATTGGAAGAGCAAAGACAGAGCCAGGAGAGGAGATCCCTTCAGAAGTCACTAGCTGCAGCTGTTAATGTAGCTGCATGTCAGATGAAGAAAAAAATAATAAAGAAAAAAAAGGGGGAGAGGGGGAGCTTAGTCCTGCTTTGTTTGTCCGTGCATTTTGCATGCCTGTTAGTTAGGCACCCTGAAGTCTGCCGTCTGCACCATCCTATTAGTTTCAAGATTTTCAATTTAATCTGCATAAATTATCTGTTTTACTCATCTGACATTCAGTTTTTTGGCGTGCAAACAGAGGTCACTGTGCACCTCAGGAGCAGGACAAGAGGGAAAGGAGTGACAGACTCTCCCCATAGAACTCCCTCACTCAGTTCAACAAGACAAGCCTGCTTGGGTTGGGGACATGTGGATAACAGCCAGGGAGCAGGTTTGCTCCTGAAATCTTACAGGTATACATGAGCCAAGGGAAGTCTTTGCTAGGGAGCTGTAGCCAGCAAAAAGGGCTGGGCGCTGGACTGGGGAGCAATGAAGGAGCAGTGACATTGTATTGGGTGTGGGTGAGATGGAGTTAATTTTCTCCGTAGCAGCCCTCAAAATCCTGTGCTTTGTGTAAGTGGGTAGAAAGGTGTTGATAACACAGCAGTGTTTGGCCACTGCTGAGCTGTGCTTGCACAGCATTAAGGCTTCTCTCCAACATCCCCCCTCACCAGTAGGCTGGGGGTTGGCAAGATGCTGGGAGGAGACACAGCCAGGACAGCTGACCCAAAGTGACCAAAGGGATATTCCATACCATATGGCATCTGCTCAGCAATAAAAGCTAAGAGAAAGAAGGAGGAAGGGGAGGGCATTCATTATTTATGACGTTTGTCTTCCAAAACAGCTACGCATACTGAAGCCCTGCTTCCTGGGAAGTGGCTAGACTCTGCCTGCTGATGGGAAGTAGAGAATAAAATCCTTTGTTTCCCCTTTCTTCTGTACATGACCTTTGTTTTTACTTTATTAAACTGCCTTTATCTTGATCCATGAGGGTTTTTTTCCATCTTATTTTCTGCCTCCCCCCAGCCCCTCACCTCAAACCTGCTGAGGAGGGGAGCAATAGAGCGGCCTGGAGGGTACCTCACCTCCAGCCAAGATCAACCCACCACAGGCTTCCCACACCAGTCTCTGCAGTCCACAGCCCAGTGACCACTACCTGTGCTATACCTCCCACAGCTTCTGTCTTTAAAGACAAGAAACACAAAGCTTCCAAAGACAAAACTTTCCTTTATCTATATATTCTCACAGGTAGGTGCAACAGACTTTTTTTATTTCTTGTCAGCATGAAAATTACTCTTTGGAGAAGCACTTAATTACAACTCTCTGCAGTTCCCTCATTCACATGTTACATGGGGAATGTTACTGGTAAATACAGGTGGTATGTGAAATCAATTCAGTGCTCTTCAGAATGCTATGGGTATTTATTCTACCCTGGACAAAGACACATTAAGCAAACAGATGAATTTGGAGTAGCAACACACAGGTTTTATAGTTGCTAGATATATTCCAAGAGGAAAAAGTATAAGGAAAAATGAGACCAAGAAAAGGAAATCATATACTACAGTTATAGCTCTGTTAAAATCTGCTGTATAAAACCAGTCAGGAGGTACCTTCTGTGCCCCAAGTAACTAACATGCCCACGGGAGACATCCACAGCACAAACTTCGTGGCAGAGTGGTTGGCTTTGCAGTGAAAGGGAATCTGGCACTCGTAAAAGACAACAAAAGCAGGATCAGAGCTGTAAATGGCTCCTGACAGCATTCTTTTCATGAGGAGATCTCTGTGAAATATGGAATATATTAGCAAACCTAGGCTGGAAAGCAAAGCATTTTTAGGTAGGTGGAACTTTTTAATAGCATGTCATTAAATCTCTCTTACATTTAGCATTTAATAGATGTAACTTTCACAGCAGCACGCTCATTACAAAAAGACACAGGGGACCAGACCAAATAGTGAGCAATAACAGACCCAGAGCCCAAGTGCCTCATTTTGTCAGCATTCAGGTACCACAGTGACAAGCAAAATCATATGGATGTCTTAACACATTAAATTAGAAGTATCCTTACTCTGCTACCAGTCCTCTTTGGCTACATCCCCACGCAAGTCTGTCAGCTGAACACAGGCCAAAATTTCTGCCTGTGTAAATTACTGTAGCTCCTCTGCTGTCACTGGCATTGGGCCATTTTTCATACCAGATGTGGCTCTGACCTACGTATACTTAAAAATAGGGTCAGTGTAATAAAAATCTTAAAACCGTTTGACTGGTTGGTGTGGACATAGGCAAGGTGTGTTAATCCCATTTCCAGGACTAAGTCCAAGACATACAACCTGTTTGAAGTAGGTCACCTGCATCCATATATAGGCACACATATCAAGTGGTTTAAGTAGAGCCAAGTGTTTGCACATCTCTCTGATTTCACCTGTCACTTCAGCTGTGACTTTTGACAATCCTACAGTAAAAAGGAATTGGTGTGCCTTTCCTGGCCCATACCCTGCCAACAGAAGGTAAAGCCATGCAGCACTTTGCCAGGGTTTGCTCCTCCACAGTGACATAGGTTTTTGAAGAACAAATGCACAAAGTCCATAAAACTTCAAGAAAACCACTTACTACAGCTTTGTGCCTGACTATCCCCATTTTTTATAGATGGGTTTGATGAGACTTCCCTATTCTACACAAAGGCTGTGACTATCAAAGTTTTCTGAAATGCTGTACTAATTCTGTGTATTATTTCTAATTACTATTATCTCCATTGCTACTGCATACCAAGGATGAGGATGGCTGAGCCAAGCAAAGCAATTATTATTTATCCTGCACATCTTGAGCACTGCTTGACTTCAGAGGTGGATGCTGTAGAAACCTGTCCTTTGACTACCCAAGTAAAAACCTAACAGCTATTGGTTTTGAACTATTGCACATAAGCATCATAAGGTTCCTAGGCACAAACATCAGGACAGAGTTGAAGCTGGATCAAGCACTGAAATCAAGCCCTCTCACAGCAAACAGGCCCAAGCTGCCAGTTACACCTTATTGCAGAACTCCATTATGAAGACAAGCAGCTCTTTAAAAAAGAAATTAATTAATCAGTCTTTCCCCATGATAAGGGCTTACATGCTGGGACATGTCATTTTTACAAATTCCCATTACAACACAGATCAGTTTTAATTGATCTGAACTCATCTAACAAACAAGGTTAGATGAGTTCAGTTTCATCAGCAGAGGTGTTTTAAACCAAGCCAGTGTTAACAACTTTCTCGTGGCCTCAAAGAGTTCAAGACCATCTCATTAGGAATTTGATAAATAACCTGAAGCAGCAGAAAGATTACAGACTAACAGGAATCTGTAATAGATAGCTGACCTATTTAACACTCCAGCTAACTTTTGAGCAGGATTGAGTTGAATAGGAGGAAGCTGTTAATGGGAGATTCCCACACTGTAGATATAAGTCCTTGAAGCTCACAGGATCATTACTATTTACCCGTTAGGCCTGACTTGCTCCTTCGGACTAAATTTATCTGAATGCTTCAGACTGACTACTAGGATCACTCCTGAACTCTCTGCCTTAGTACAGAAAAGCAGAGCAAGGAAAGTTAAATTGCTGCGAACACAGTGGCAGTCAGATCCAAGGATGCTGACTCTTCATGGCATATTTCTGTGAACAAGAGGCATTAAATGCGAAGCAGAACACCCAAGAGTTCTAGCTCTGTGTCTTTACTTCGTAGGGAAATGCCTTCTCTCCACAGCATCAAAGCAAGACAGGCATTTGGTGCAGTCACCATTAAAAGACTGCAGTGTGAGAATAATGGTCTTAGATGGTGAGGAGCATCTCCTATAGAAGAGGAAACCTTGCTATTTTTACTGTGCTTTGCAGTACCTCCTACAGCTGCCTTCCGCATTCTCAGCACAGTACATGCACAGGCTTTCACTGTTCCCTCCTTTCACTATGTATCCAGCCAAAGCCTGCCAACTTTTTTCTCTCATGTGTCAGAAAACCTACCTTTGGCTTTCCATCCCAACTCCAATCAAACCTTTTTTTGTCTCATTTCTGTGATTTCATTTAGCTTCTGGCCTTCCCCACACTGATATCACCCATTTCCCTTCTGCAGAGGATGCAGGCATGCAGGCTGCAATCCCTTTCTCAGCCAACTGCCCTCCAGCTCTAAAGTGCTCTGCTAGATAACTTTGTTCCATGGGTTGGGTTTTTTTT
>NW_009934104.1:0-8906 GCF_000696875.1 Nestor notabilis | reverse complement strand
AGGTTTCCTCTTTCTCATTTCTTCCCTGTTTTTCTGCTTGTACCTTATTCTCAGCCATTCCCTCTGCTCCACACCCAGTGCTAGACTCGCTAACTCCTCTGGCTTGTCCTTCAGACATGTTTAAAATCAAACCAAAGCAGAAGACAAGTCTTTGGTTAAGTGAATTCACAATCCACTTGACAGCTGTTATCATAAGCACTTGATGGCAGGGAATCATCTTTTTGTTCAGTGCTCATGCAGCATCTGCTTCAGAAGGAACTAATCAGTGACTGAGACAGTAATACAAATAATAAACTCTGGTAGAGAACCATTGTAACATAAAGACAATATTGCATGCCCTATAGGAGCATAGTCCTGCTGGAAGTTTTACTGCATCTCCTCACAGTCCTTGGAATGACCTCCTGCGCCTATAGCTTTTAAAGCTACACAGAATGACAGGTACAGCACTTGAAGGGCCTGCTGAAACCAAAGGCAACCCGCTGAAACTTTTCAGCTGGAGTTTCCACTAAACTTGTCCCATGGGAAAAGACAGTAGTAAACAGTGGAAGAGAAACACAGTCCAGACATTTCCACAGAAAGTAAATCTGCTTCCACAGAGTACTGCATATTTCTTGCTAGCTATTATTTGTAACCTCTTGCAGATTTATTTTTACTACAATTGAAATGTATCTGTTATATGTCATAACATTATTATTATGAGAGACACTAAAATAGCGAAGTATTCTAGGCACTTGGTACCATTTTACAGAACAGGAGATTAAAGCTAGCAATGACTGCAGATCACTCCAGCAGCCACTGATACACATAACCCCCTTTCAGCCTTACTCGTTATACCTCCTCTGTGGACAAGGGATGAAGAACAAAGATTGTGGAATTCCTCAATTTCACAAATGGGGGCACAGGGATGGGATTAAAATGCATCTGATGGTATGAACTTCTGCCTGCTGCTACCAAGGTGTGGGCACACCCTAAGGCCCACAGCCTGCAGTCACCATACTGAAAACTACCTAGGATTGACACATACCTTAGAATCATATAATGATTTGGGTTGGAAGGGACCATTCAACCTCATGCAGGGACAGCTTCAAATAGAACAAGTTGCTCAGAGCCCCATCCACCCTGACCTTGAATGTTTCCAGGGACAGGGCATCCACCACCTCTCTGGACAACCTGTTCCAGCATTTCACCACCCTCATTTTAAAAACTTTCTTCCTTATCTTCAGCTGAATCTAACCTCTTTTAGTTTAAAACCATTACCTCTTGTCCTATTGCTACAGACCCTACTGAATTTTCCTATAATCCCCCTTTAAGTACTGAAAGGCCACAGTAAGTTTTCGGCACAGCCTTCTCTTCTCCAGGCTGAACAACCCCAAGTCTCTCAGCCTTTCCTCATAGGAGAGGTGTTCATTCCATTCCTCTGATTACTTTTGTGGTCCTAAACTTGAAGCTCTCATTCCATTTTTCACTAAGCTATTTTAAATAGCAAAAGTTTGTTTGTGCGAGGGCCTCAGGTTTTGGCTTCATAAGGTACGCTCTATTAAGTCTAATAAAATACATTTAAATAAATACTTTGTTAATCAGCTTAGCTTTTCAGTGCTCCAACACCCATGGATGTCTATTTGTATCAAAACAAACTATGGCAGAGTTTAACTTTCCACTCCTGAAAAACACTGCTCCAAAGATCTTTGTTTTCAGCTCGGATGCTGTTTGGCACAACTTACAAGAAATACAACTGGTGAAAAATATGCACTGCTAATTTTCCTGAGTGCCTTGCCAGTGTCTCTGGGGACCATGCATTCACCTACCTTCCTATACAGTAATATGATTTGCTATCAGCTAATAAAATGGACTTCACATCAGCTAAGGCAAGTCTTTAGTTAGGGTGTCCCCCTCCTTTGTTATTAAATAATATATTCATGGCAAAGAGCTAAAGTTGACAACATCTTTAAAATACTACTTTTTCTTCCCCCCCCTAACATGGGGGATACAAGCTGATAATCCCTGCAGATCTTTTTCTCCCCCATTGCCCCTGTGGTTTATCATGTCCAATTAGCCATCTGCCATGCCTGCACTGCCATACAAAGGAAGCCCCCGCTCCTCCACCGAAGCCCATCAGCAGGGCTATTGTCCCAGCTGACAAACAAGAATCAGACACTATTGTTTACAGCTGACAATGCTGCTCCCAATGTAGGCTGCCAGTTGCCATTAAAACAGCAGGAGCACGAGTGTACACTGCAGGAGCCAGGAACCATGCCAGCAGTGCCAGTATTACCAGGGAAGATATATAAAGCTCTTTTCACTATATATAATCTAATTTCAGGTGACAAACCTACCTGGGCCAACTACCACTCTTCATAACCTGGCTGCATTGGAGTACACCTGACCTGTGCCTTCACTGTGCTTTACCAGGCATTCACCTTGCAAAGAAAGACTCACAATCCCCAGGAGTCAAATCTTTCCTTGCAATGATTTTTTATTATATTTATTTAAAAGTAAGGCATATCTTCTGCCACTTCAGCACAACTTATTCCACACACACGCAAAAACAGTTTACAAGACTCTGTCAACTCCACTAAGTCTATACGAGTACCAATTATGCAACGAGGTTAATTTAATTTCTCTCACAAACAACACAGACTTTTTCCCAAGGCCACTTCACCAAGAGAAATGACCAGAGCAGCTGGTCTGCCAGTCACCGGGATGTTAAATTGAGGATCATTTCCTCTTATTATTCTCAGCAAAGCATGATGTGACCTTACGCTAAAAACTAGAGTCTGCCTAATTATGGTAGTTTTGTTTCATCAGCGAAACTGGAATGCTGGTTCATACAATTAAGGTTACAAAAAAAAAAAAAAAAAAAAAGAATAATTTCATCTTTAGTTTTAAAGGCAATTTGTTGCCTTGAAGTGGGAGTGTGACAAATTAGGCCTATGTACCTGGATGTTCCCAACCGTTATATTGTGTAATTTAAAAGAAAAAGAAAACAACCCTAGATTTTAGTAACAAAGCCACATATGTTGATAAGAGAGAAAGAACACTGATAAATCACAATTCGTTCTAGGCACTAGTTAATGAAAATGAGCAAAAAAGGAATAGAAAGAATATTTATAGTTTAAAGTAGAAACAGAATTATCTCCTAAACCCTTGATTAGAGTACAGGAATTATTTAAACTTCAATAAATGTTTTACATGGTATTTCACACTCCAGCACTGAACATGCATAATTTTAATATACCCCTTTGAATCTTCACTGAATAGTTCAAAATAAAGTAAATAAAAAGGCAACTGACACTGATGTTATTCCACAGTAATCCCATACATAACGACTTTCGCAAAGACTTACAATAGAGGGAAGTCTGCCCTAGATTCAAATAGTGGACTCATTCTGAACCAAATCTGAATTACGACATGAAAATTTAAATATTTTGCTGAAATATTACTCTATTCTTAGCACAAAATACTGTAAAACCCAATTTCAACACACTGCAGTCCACGTATCACATAGGTGACTAGATTTACGATTGCCATTGCGGTGCCTGGGCCAAGTTCTCTTCAGTTACATCCATGAAAACTCCCAAACAGTTCCTCTCAAGTGCTCTGGATCTGCATGACAGTAACACAATCTGTCCCAGAACCAATTGGAGAGGAAAAAAAAGGCACAAAATATTATGACTTTTCTTTTACAGCACTTCACACTCAGGGTTCTCCAGTCAGACAATCATATTTGACTTCTTTCTTAAGATCCAGCTTTCTTTTGCAACACATATATAGTAATATTTGTTGTTATTCTTGCTAGACTCCCTAGACAAAATTCCTCAAGTGGCAAAGTTCTTTCTGTTAAACTCAGGGTGCATGTGCCTTGCGAGGCTGTAAAACGGGAGTTGTTTATCTAAAGAAATATTAAAACCAGGACACCAGTCCAAATCAAACGAAAGCACAAATACCTCTAAGTTGTTTCATGGCTTACTTTAAGTTCCAGCCATAAAATGCACAGCGCTATGGGTTTATAAGGCTTAATACTCCGTAAGGATTTTCTTTGATATAACTATGAAGTAACTTAAAATACCATTGGGTACTGTATGGTACATGTCGCCATGGAGCAGTAAAGTTGCTATACATCCATAATCAACCTTCCTAGGGACCATAAGGTCACAGCAGCTGAAACAACAGAATACTTCATCCCCCTACCTTTAAGAGGCTCAGAGCACCTGTCCAGCCAGAAGACTCCCTAGTGGGCTCTTAACATGAGGGTGTGCTTGAAAATAAAAACCAAAAAGAAACCCCCACCAAACCCATCAAAGTTGCTCCCACTTTGAAGCCCTCATGTTTTCCCAGCAGGCTTTTATTATGGGACTTGATAAAATACACTATTGGAGGCAGGTAGTAGGAAACAGCAATAGTTAATTTGCCTAGCTAAGCTGGATGTTCTCCTGTATCCATGCAACTTGTTGTCCCAGGACACACACGGCCATCTAAGGCCACATGCAAAATGGTCTATACAGGTACTATGAATGTTGTACAGGACTCCTCTTTGATGACTTTGGGATAACACTTTTCTTCTTTCAGAGTTTCAACCCCAGAACGCAGTGTGGGCTACACGTTTCCTCCTATTAACTTCTGCAGGTGCAATACAAGGCTTACTTGAATTGCCTGTGCAGTTTACTAATGTCTGTGCTATAAGCTTATACATATTATATCTGATTGCACCCTGTCTTGGACATTAAGGATTGTGAACTTAAGTACATACCAGCTCTAAACATAAGCTGGGTGTGAAAGGCCACTTCCTCTGGAAGTAATTCTGTTTAATATCAATTGAATTAATATCAAATAGAATAAATATCTTCCTACTGGCCCAGCAACACAATGCAATCTCATCCAGAAGAAACACATTGTAGATAACTATCAGATGTCACCTCTGTTGCCCTGTGTGTACTTCTGAATGCAGAGGAAGGAAGAAGTACAGGAAAGAAATGCTTTTCTGAACATAAATCACCAATTTAAATTGCTTCCTTCCAGGAACAGACAGAAAGAGATCCTTCCCTGTAGTCACATACCCACCAAGACATCTTGATCCACCTACACGTCCTTTGCCATGTCTACATGCCAGTTTCCAGACTAGCAGAGCTCCCTCCGAGAGTTCTGAGGAGGAGTTGGAGGTGGGACAAGAACAAGACAGAGCCGCACAACCTTCCCAATGCACTGGCGTACCTGGTGACAGAGGCTTGGGATGATCTGAGTCTCTACATGTAGTGACATAATTGTCCTTCTCCCTCACATCAATCATATGAAAAACACCTACATTAGACAGTAAGTAAAGAAAGGAACAAAACTCATATTCCTGACAGGGTCAGAGGTCAAAGCCTCCAGAGAGCAGCACAGATTGTAATTAACAGCATCACCTTAAAGAACACAGGAACTTTCCAAGTGATAGGCACAACCCAACAGTCTTTTCTACAACAGTCTCCTTTACGGGACACATTACTAGACCAGGCCTTATAAAGTCTCAAGGTAAGGAAGCCAGGCATCATGTGAACACCTCACCCCCAGTAACAACCCAACTGAATCAATTTATCTGCTTTACAAGAAGATGCTGGATTCCATCAACCTCAAGGAGCACTTCTCTGCAGACATCATTTCAAGCATATCTATTGATCAAACAGCCTGGCCACTGCCAATCATTGTAAAGTTATTTAATAATGGAACTGCCAGTCACTCATGCACAAATGAACACTGGAAGTATAACCAGCTGGTGGAAAGCAGAAGGCAAACAGAATAATTCAGCGCAGTCAAAGGAGATGGAACAGTATCAATTTTCAACTCACAGGAAGTATTGATGACAAAGTCAGCATCTTTGTATCAGACATAATCAATGTTAACTTAAGTGCCAGCGAAATAAATTAGAAAATAAAACTGTGCCTTCTAGTGGATAAGAAATATTGATGATTACTCTTGCCAGTAATTGGTAGTTTGCTAAATTGTTCTGTCACTGACCTCTATAAATATTTTAAACTTTGTAAAGGACTTCCTTGGATCTACCACCTCTGCTTCCAAAACACACTGCAGAAGTTCTTGCAGCTTAGGCATGAAGGTAAAGCTTTTCTTCTGTGTCTGTATCCAAAGGATATCTGTCATTTGTATGCTTTATAAAGTGACTTACTTTATGTTTGAAACACCAAATAGTTGGATTCAGTTCCATGCAATATAAAAGTCTCAGTATACATTTAATATAGACTGAGAGTTTCAGAGAACTTGCTCATGTTTTATCTGTCACCAAAATAAATGTAAGAAACTTAATAAAGCATACCTAGGCATAGATTTGGTTTCTTACTCAAACATAAGTTCAAACAGAAGTGATAGACATCGTGCAGAAATTACTGCCTCAATTCAGCAGCCACTGTTATCCCAGAAATCAGAGCTGGAGACTGCAGTAGTCATTTCTGCCCTTAAAGTCCCTCTGCCTGTTAATTTTTAGCCCACTTACATGGGAGCGATTCTCTAAAAAACTGAATTACTCTCTGCATATATCTGATAGTTAAAATCAGAATAGTCCCAACCCTGCCTGTCTCCAGGGAGGTTTGACTGACTGCCAGCATCAACCACACAGGTGTTAAATCCAGCCTTTTTAAAGTCATTCCTAGTTCTCATCAGAGTAAGCACCAGAACAGACTCTCCTTTATTACCTCATGTTAATTCCTTCAGTTTAACTTTCCAGATCCAGCTCAGCAAGCTGCTATCTCAGTTGTCATGGCTGATAAGGGACTGCTACCCCCAAGTGTTTGGGTGCTGCTGGGGGAGACACTGCACACGGCACCATTCCCAGCATCAGGCTTCTCTGCCGATACCAGGGAGCAGCCTAGGCATCCTCCCAGCACAGTGCAAAGCCCAGCTGGTTGCTAAAAGCCTCAGAGGGAGATACTAGTTGTTCAAACTCAACTCCCCCCCGCACCCCCGAGAATAATGAGTTCATGCTTTTCCATGTAGTAGCTGTGAATTTGGGAAGAGTTTAGGCAGATCAGTGTACAACTGTGCTACTAGAGCAGCTAGTAAACCAGATTCATTTTTTATTTGATGTGAATGTATGAGGGCTTTTAAGACACAATGGTTATGCTTTACAAATACAGAATACAAGTCAGGATAGAAGGAGTAATAAAAAAAGTTAATACCAAAGGGAAAAGGATGCTAAATCAATGCAGGCCTCTGCAGATATTTACAAATCAGACCTATCTCACAGTCCTTACTCAGGCAAGATTACCAAAAAGAGGAGTGGAAGAGTCAGTTGTGTTCTACCTGCAGTTGTTTTCCTAAATCCCACACCAGCTGTTCTCTCTGCCGCCCATTAAAACCAACTTCAGTCAGGCACACCAGTAGCACACACCCCAGAAGTGAACGGTGCACAAACAAGCAGGAAACCAGCAGCGCAATTTCACGCAAGTCGTGCCTGCTCTCACACTTTTCCCCATTCTCAGTGATGTTGCCTGGCCAGTGTGACAGCTGACAACCAAAATTAATTACTAATGGGGTTAGGCTGGGGTTTTTCTCCATGTCATCTTTTCAGACACAAGATGCTCCGTAACAGCACAGAAAGAAGAATTTTGCCATCTCCTTCCATGAAGCTTAAGGTAGATGAGACAACCATCAGGGATGGCCTACGCACACATGCTTCAGTGCCAGGACACGGCCTAGGCACCTCCTCCAAGCTCAGGTTCCCATGAATTTGTTTCCTCCAGATGCAGAGGTTTTAGGGAGACTTCCCAAACTCTGTAGGTGACAAATGTATTCATGGACCTACAGGTGAAATTTCAGGTGAAGGAGGCAGATAGGGAGAAATGTCTAGTCATACAGTTCCTGTGCTTTTTGCCTTATTTAGGAATACTCTTTCCATATAAGCTAGACAGACTTGACTGTCCAAATTCAATTTTGCTAATGTGCTTATGTTCAGGAGGCAGTGTCACAGAGAAATGATTCGGGTTTGGGTGAAGGAGGGGAGAGAGGGAGAGAGAAAGAGAAAAGGTGGAGAGGACATTAATTAACAGGTTCCTTTTAAAAGGAAAATTGGTGGGTTATTATTTTTCCTTGGTTTTTGGTTTGTTGTTTTTTTTTGTGGGTGTTTAAGTTTTTAAACACATCTGCCATTGTTGAGACTTCGGAAAATAGCTTGTAACCAGGTAGACTATCAACAAGCAAATATCCTCTGGCTTAATGGCTTGTGGATCACAAGATATGCACAGCCAGACCTTATTATAGTTATCCTCTAGATCAAAGGATTTTCACATAAGTGGGGTGCAGTCTACCATAGCAAGGAGCTGCTGCAGGCCTTCAGGATTTCACTTCTTTAAAGTTTTGGTGATTACATAATTGGTTTCTTGTAACTGGAGCTCAAAGCACTGTGTGTAGCTAATGAGCAGGTAGAAAGAGGAAAACAGCTGAAAAGCAAAGTCTTGACAAGCAGCTGTGGCAGTAAGTGTCAGTCTATCCTAAAAGGGTCAATCTCCTTATGAAATAAACATTTAATCCTTTACATTTTTTAATTTAAAATCTAGCAAGAAACCTATAATACTTTCTTAAGATTTTGTTGGGGAAAGAGAAGGGGAAGAGACGACGACGACGACACATGGACGCAACACAGACCACGAGCTGTTTCAGTTGAGATGCTGGTACGATGCAAAGCCATGCTTCAAAGCTGGGGGCTCCCACACAAACACCACTTCACAAACGGGTGGTGCAGTTGGGACCCCAGCACGAACCCACTGCCCGGAGAATTTAATTAGCTACTGCATCATTAGCGAAGGCCCCCCACCACGCTCTGCTGTAGCCCAGCTACACTTCAGCATCCTCCGAAACGGAGAGCGAAACACGGGAATCTCCTCATCCAGCCCTGAAACACTCTGCTAGCCCGTCCCCGCGAG
>NW_009934103.1:90553-92471 GCF_000696875.1 Nestor notabilis | reverse complement strand
TGTGCGCACCCCGGCGCTCACCAGCGGTGCTGGGGTTGTGCCCCTGCAGGGAGTTTTATCGCCTCGGGCTGCAGTGAACTCCCTGAAGCCCAGTGGGGAGCAGTTCACAGCTTCCATCCTATCGTTTCCGGAGGAGGGGGGGGGCTTAAAAACCGGGGAGCTCCTTAGGAGGGGAATTGGTGGAGCCTCTTTGTGTGCAGAGGGGAGGGAGCCAGGCTCTTTCCCCGCCAGTGGGATGTGGTGGAGGTTTCCATTGGATTTGGCCGATCAGACTGTGTGTTATTATCTGCCCTCGGAAATGGCTAATGTGGAGTCCATTGGAAATGTACCGTCAAAGTTATTTTTGTGCTTGGGCTTTCAGAAGCGCTGTCTGCAAATCTCTGTAAAGGAAATTCCTGGCATTGTATGGGGCTAATCAGAAATACTGCTTCACTGCCAGGTTACGCTGCTCATAGGGTGGCTTTCAGTAGTCCTTCCAGTGCACCCTTAACCTGTTTGCCCATGTAAAAAAAAAAAAAAATCTTGTTCAGGGTAGCAGGTGATTTATTGGGCTTATTGGACAGAAAGCATTAAAAGACATCAGGATGGGGTTCATATTTAAAATTCCTGTATTTAAGATTCCAAGCAGCAAGGTCTATTTTACGCCAAGTGGAATAAAAAATACCCTGTTGGGAGAAGCCAGTTTTTATTCCCCTTGTAGACAGGGACCAGAAAGCTCTGCACTCTCTAGAAAACTTCTTGGATTTTGGAAGAGCTGGCCAGTTTCCTCGAGGTTTAGGGTGTCCAAAGTGTCCTTGTTTGGACCGTGAAGTTCAGTGTGCCGTTGTCCCTTGCTGGGCAAGCAGAGGACAAGATGTTTGCTAACTTCTGGGTCACCTGTGCTCAGCTGTTAGGTGACTATGACAAGGTGAAGGCGGTGTCTGAAGGCTCCGACTGTCGGTGCAAATGCCTTGTCAGGCCCCTGGGCCGTTCAGCCTGCCAAAGGATTAATGAAGGTGCTTTCAAAGCGGAAGATTTTTACACGGTGGAAACCATCACGTCAGGACCCAGCTGCAAGTGTGCATGTGTGGCCCCCCCCTCGGCACTCAACCCTTGCGAGGGGGACTTCAGGCTGAAGAAGCTGCGGGAGGCAGAGAGCAGTGACCTGAAGGTAGGAGAGCACCTTGGATTTGGGACTCTTTTGGGAGGGGAAAATCTTCTGAAGCCTTTTCTTTTTTAAAAAAAAACAACTTTTTTCCTCCTTTTTTTTTTTTTTTTTTTTTGATAAAACATCTCTTAGTTACTTTTATATCTGCATGTTTGATATAAAAATCAAGCTCAGCTTAAGGGATTGATGTGAGCAGCTGCAGATTCATCCCATGCTGCCTGGGGTCCCCTGTGGCTGCCTGTGCTGGAAGCCCAGGAGGGACTGGGTTGCTCCCTGCCCTTTGTCCAGCACTGCATGTCCCTGGGGCACAGCTCTGCTCTGCAGCTGCCAGGTCCGTTTCCGGTTGCAGAGAGGGGCTCCCAAGGACCCATGCAAAAAGCTGTTCTGGCTTCATGGACAGAAAGCTGCTGATGCGTCAGCGTGAGGGTGTGTTACACAGCTGGCTGATGGCAGGATGGGTTTTGTTGTTTCAAATGCTGACACTTCTGTGCTGTTCAGTATTTTGTCTCTTTAGTATCTCCTTCTTTTCCAAATGTGACAGTGTTTGATCTAAGTACTTGTGGCTTTGAGTGGGTGCTTACTTTTGCTGGTCTAGCAGCTGGCAGTAGACCCTGCTGAGTTTTCTAGTTTGTTACCTGCACAGGGCAGCAGAAATCCTCCCCCAAGGGCCACTGCCTTGGTCCAGGCCTGGGGATTTCCCAGAGCAGACAGTTGAGTGATGGGATGTACTCCAGGGCAGTGCTGCTAGTCCCAGCTCAGGTGGGAAGGCAG
>NW_009934103.1:77208-90522 GCF_000696875.1 Nestor notabilis | reverse complement strand
GGCGGCGGGTTAGCCTGCCACTGCGGCTACCACGATGGGCTTGTTCTAATTAATCTGGAGCTCAAGGATGTGTTTTGTCTTGTCCAACTGCAGTTAGCAGCTTCTTGTCCAAGCTTCCCTGCAGCTAAGGAAGATAAACAGGCACAGGCAGACAATCCATCATTTCAGGGAAGGAGGAGACCAAGCCTGGAGTTGTTTGGTGGTCCCCCATCTGCAGTAGAAGCCAGGATGTCCCGCTTGGCCTTAGATGAAGTGCTGTCAGCTCCCTGCAGGGAAGGGAGGGAACACCCTCCGAGGTGACAGAGACACCCCTGTAGTCCCTCACCGGGAAGCAGGCAGAGCTCTTCCGCCAGCAACTCACACCCGTCTCCCAGTCCTCTCTGGAGCTGCTCAGCCCCCAGGAGGAGCAGGGCGGCATGGCTAGCTGTGCCCTTGGCTCCGGCTGCCTCTTCCCACCAGGGAGCAGCTCACAGCCAGCTGTGGTGTGAAAGCTTGTCCTCTAGGAACTGGCCTGGGCTCACCCGCTCATTTCGCAAGGATTCGCTGCCAAATGATTTCACAAGGTTTATCCAAATATACACACGTGGGGTTTTTCTGTACTGTGAGAGTCAAACCCCAGGAGCTGTGAAAACAGGCTTGCCTTCTCGCTGAGCACAGAGCCCCTCCTGGGGTCGAGCTCGCTGGGAACAGCCACCTCTTGTAGGAGAAGCCTGTAGGATACAGCCCCAATTCTTGTGTGACTCACGAGGAGCAGCTCCCACGCTCATCGGCATAGGGGCCAGGAAGGCCAGGCCAGGCCTCCTCATTGCTCCTAGCACCCCCAGGGCTGGTCTCATGAGCATTGTGCCTGCCCCCTCCAGCAGCGGGAAGCATGTAGAGTCGTGCTCTATGTCTGTGGTGTTTTATGAGGCTTTCTTATGCTCGGACTCAAAAGCTCCGGTATTCCACATGTGGGAGAGCCATGGGAAGCTCCCTAAAATGAGAGTCCTCCTTTATGATGGGTGGGCTGGAGGATGTGTCACTGAGGGAACAGCAAGGAAGGGAGTAGATAAGCCCAGGCAGCAGGAACGTACCCCTGAGGCACCCCCGCTCAGTCAAATGGCTGCGCTGGGCATCCCAGCTGAAGGTTTCAGTCCCATCTGTGCATTCAACAAGGTCCCATAGGAATTCATGGACCACCAGACCAGTAGGAGTAAAGTCCACAGCTGGTGGAGGGAAGGAAAAAGTGAGTTGTGTGTGCATTAGTACAGTCTTTTTGGGAGGCTCAGCTTGGTGTTGGCAAGGGATAGCTAAATCTAAGATCTGTTTTTGTGAAGTTGCAGCACGCTGCTCCTCTGCTTGCAGGCACAGCATGTGTTTTAGGGTCTTGGGTACAGAGTCTTGCAAGGAGTCTGTGCTCATGAAGATTTGGAAGGTAATAAAGCCTGTGGCCTTTGTGCATTGATGGAAACTATCCAGCCTGGAGGGAAAAGCACATGTCTCCGGTGGCTGTCTGGCAGGTTGCGTGCATTGTATCGGTCGTCTCTGTCCAGTTCTTGGTGGAAAGTGGATGCATAGCCATAAAACAGTCCTTGTCTCTTAATGCTGCCATTTTATCTGGCCCAAAAAAATCTTTCCTTTGCTGTCAGCTCCACAGGGAGACTGCAGAGGCTGGGGTGGAAACTCAGAGTGCTGCCAGCAGTGCTGCCTGTACTTCTCCCATGTTCATGGAGCTCTGTCAACCAGTTTGTAGTTGCTGGGAGAAAATGCCACCACCTTGTAGTAATTCCCATGCTCTGAAAACAGTTCTCAGCTTTTGGGCTGTGAGGTGTGCAGCACCACGCTGAGTGTGTGGGTACAGGGAGTGGGTGCGTGTGGGAGCTGAGGCAGGGAATGGCACAGAAGCCCTCCTCACCAGCCCGTGCCTTGCTCAGCACTGTCCTCTGCAGAGTGAGCACCATGAAATGCGGAACGAGGGTATTTCTGTCTGGTTCCCCGGGCTTGGTGAGCAAGGCCTGATTCTGGGCAGGACATGGGAACACGACCCTTCCCGCTGCAGGAAGGGGGTGAGTTAATGCAGAGCCTCTCTGAAACAGGTGGTTGAAGGAGAAGGCAGCATGCCTCTGATAAAGTTGTTCTCCAGGAAAGCAAACTGTTACCAGGCTGGCGCTGAATTTCAGTTGCTTCGCTCTTGCAGTTGTGAATATTTTTAATTTTTAAAACAAGTTTCTTCTTGTTCCAGGAAAAAAAGGTACAAGATGGCATGAACTCAGGGTGATCTCAGACTCACTTTTATTTGAGCTGCTGTTCTCCTGTTGCCTCTTTTGCTGCCAGTCATGTCAGTGGTGGAGTAGCTAATCCTTTGGGCTTGTGACAGAACCTCCCCAGTGCTGGCAAGGAGGGCAGTGCTTCTCCTTGCTCTGATTACTAACCCCCAGCACCCAAAACATGCTCCTGAAGCTCTGCAGAGGTGGCATGTGTTGCTCTGCATGCTGTGCTCTGACCATCGCAGCAGGGCTGTGTAAGGAAAAACTTGCTTTTTCATGTGTCTTGCACGCAGATGGGTGCATTGTCTTGACTCTTAAGTTGTACAAACCATGCAGGTACTTTAGAGCAAGTGCCCCTGACTGACAGTGCTCCCTTTGCTTTGCAGCTGTCCTCCATTGTTGAGATGCTGGAAAGTGCCTTTTATGGCTTAGACCTTCTGAAGCTGCACTCGGTCACAACCAAGCTGGTGGGTCGGGTGGAAAAGCTTGAGGAGGTAAGATGAGTCCTGCTCTCTTCTTCGAGGTTGTTACCTTCAGTAGGACTTGCCTCAAGTCAAGTTCTTGGTACCTTCGGTGCATTCAGAGCCTCATTTCTTTTGGAAGAAATGTTAACCAACTGTTAGGCTGCAACTAAACTTGACCAGACTAGACCCCTGTTCCTCGCGGGCAGTGCCCAGTGTATCACCACTCCATTAGCCTCCCCTGACCCTCTCCAGTTCCCCATATCCCCTGTGGCTCAAACTGGATGTAGGATCCCAGCTGTGGCCTCATCAGAACCAGTATCCCTTTATGTGGTCAGAAGGGCCTGCTGTTAAGTTTTTCCTCTTTGCAGTTTTAAGTCTGTGCTGGTGTGATAGTTGCTTCTTTTGTGCTGTTTGATGTGGGCACAAGAGATTCGGGGCTGGTGCTGGGGTACACTCACCAGAACTGCTGGTAGCCAAGGAGGTCAGATTTCTTAAGGACAAAGTTACTTCTTGGCCTGTGTTAATAAAGAGCTGAACAGTCAACACTCCAAAAAAGATACATAAAGTACCTTCCTTTTCATTTTTTTTTTTTTTTTTTTAGGGCAGACTTTCAGTGAAATACTTTTCACTCCCATACAGTTTAATATTTCTTTGGCTAGCACAGCATAGGGTTTGCAGTGTATTAAGCTGTGCTCAGCTATGTAGCAACAGGTTGCCAGATTAAATACTGGAGTTTTCTCCCGTGGTTCGTATCTGGGACAGTAATTTCACATTTTTGTCAGAGTGAAGCAGTCCTGTTCAGCAGCAGCCAGGAGCCGAGAGGCGATGATTTATAAGGCCAAAATTCCACTTGCAAAGTGTTTCAGGAAGGCACGCCATGCTTCATCCCGGGGTCAGGAAGGAGACAGCCGAGAGGAGCGTGTTCGCCTGGGGGGCTCTGTGTTTCCAAGCTCAGTGATTGACCCAGAAGGGGAAAAAGGGTTTTGAGGTCTAAAAATAACAAAGCACCAATGTTTATATTTTCAATCCCACCCTCTTCCTGTGGTTTAGCATATTTGCTGGTTGTTCTTGAGTTCCTAATTAGGGGAGAGGAGCGAGGGAAGTGGGAGCTGTGTTGCCAGCCCCCCTATGCTGCGTGTCCCCATTGGGGAGCTTCACCCCTGTGTCACTGGTCGCCACAGATAGAGTGGTAGAGTCAGCCCTGTCCCATGGCACGGTGAGCTGGTCTCCCCCACAGCAGGGGACAGAAAAGGTGCCATCAGGACAGATTGATGGTCTATTGCTATTTAATACCCACAGTTAGCTGGATTAGGGATGATGAAGGAAACAGGCCTTTTTTGGTATCATTTATGGATCTGTGGTCCATGAATTTGTCTCCCCTGAAAGCAGCTGACTGCACTCTTCTTTGGTGTGGAAGTGGCCCTGTGTTCCAGCCAGTTCTTGCACAGGGGTTCAGTGCAAGCAGTGCTGGTGGCAGTTGTATGTCTAAGAACATTGGGGTGACCTTGCAGCGTGGCTGCTCTGCTCACAGCCTGTTGCAGTGGCACAGACAGGCAGGAAGCTTGGTCTGGCTGATGTAGGCCAGAGAGGGAGCAATGAAGGTGTAGGAGGGGGGAATTCACAGATTCGTGTCTTCAATTTCCCAGAAGCAGGACCATGGGATCATGTAACAAGCAGTTGAAGCTGCCCGCAGGCACTCAGATGGGATGGAGCAGGCCAGGAGACGTCTGGGTTGATGGAGAATCATCATCTGGTACATGGAGATTCCCCTGGTGCTGCTGGGGCAGGGCAGAGCTGATGCAGGCAGCGCAAGGCAACAGGTGTGAAATGCCTCCTGCTGCTCGCTTAGCACATAAATTCCTGTTGGGAAGAGGAGGATCACACCCTGCATCAGCCACAGGATCCGATATGGACAGCTGAGATGCTGAACAAGAGCCTGGCATGGCTTCAAAGCATCGCCCTCCCAGGCAGGTGTGCTTTTGGCAGCTGCTCCCCAGAAAGCAGCTGAGCGGCCTCAAGCAGCATCACAGGCCAGGCTTTGGTGGTGCCTCCCCTCTCAAGGGGACACAGATTTTATCCCTAAGCAGGTCGTAAGCCAAAGGTTACACAGAATAATTGATAAGGGCACAAGGCTGTCAGAATCAGTCATCCTCCCAAGAGGAGGATGGTATCGAAGCTGCTTCTGCTCCTGTGCTGCTCCTAAGAAAGCATCATGAAATCCTCTGTTCCTTTTCTTACTACAGCAAAATGCTTGCTGAGAAGCCCTTGTGTTATTAGTCTTAGCCTCAAAATTGCATGATAAATATGTGACTCACAATTCCTGGGTAAAGACTGGGAATTCAGATGCCCACAGAGGGGGACTGGGGATTAACTGAGCTCAGGATGGTGTTGTTGCAGAGATGAGAAGTTATTCTGAGTTGTCTGCAGTATAACAAGGTGTTTTACACACACAGTGTTGGTAGAGGGAAGGAACCCTCAATATTTGTTCCACAAAGCTAGTGTCTTCTCTAGAGAGGTGGCTTCTCTGCTTTTTCTTTAGCTTGCAGCTGTTACATCAGCTGGTGATGTTGAGGTTGCAGATGGAGGTCACGGTGGGGTTTAGGAGAACTGGATGGTGGGATAGATTGATGATGAAGGGCTGGGGGAACCACCCTCAGTCTCTGTGCAAAAGTGCTGTGATTGATGTGCCACCTATTCAAAGCAGTAAAATACCAAGGAGTGATGAGCGGAGACGGCAACAACCCCTTGGATATCAGGTGTGCCTCTGTTTGGGAGACTGAGAAGGGCAAGGTATTTGTCTGCCCAGTGAGCTGCAGCCAGCCCAGCTCCCTCCTGGTCCCAGGACAACTCTCTGAGGGTCACTGTCTCTCCTCTTCTCCCCTCATTCTCCCTCTCTTCATGGGAGTGGAGAGTGGTGGGGAGGAGCAGTCCTTGAGTGTGGCACTGAGTGTCCGAGCAGTGAGGCAGGACCGAGAGAAGAGAAATCAGACAAGTGGGATGCAGACCTCAAGGACTTGCCTCAGGGGTCAGGCACGTAGTGGCCAGCCAGGATGGGATCCTGCTAGGAAAGTGGGATTAATAAATGGGAGATGAACTTGCTGTCATAGCCAAAGGAGTCAATGCTGGGACTTCAGATGCTTTAGCTTGTCTTTTCCTTTTCCTTCTATAAACCAGTGAACATGGCTGAAGATGGACACTGAAGAACCTCAAGGCCACTCTTGTGCTCCACGGGGCATCGTGGCAAAGGGTGGATCTGGGATGTGCACACCAGGGATGGAATTTCTGGATCAGGGGCACCTTTTTAGCAACTAAAGCACCCAGCTCCATGGAGAAGCCCAGCTGTGAGCCCAGGATGTGAGCATGGAGCTCGCTGGCTCTGGGCTGCACTTTGGGGGGCCGTGGAGCATTCCTTGTCTTTACATGGCGTAAAGTCCTCTCTTGCTTTTCTAGGGCATGTCCAGGAACTTCACACAGCAAGGCCACCGGGCAGGAGCCAACATGGAGGACACTCTGCAGAATCCCCACCGCAGGGACCAGGAGAACTGCTCCAGCCTCCTCACCAACAGCCTTGCTGACATTGAGAGCTCGCTGCAGCGGGATGCTGAGGCTGCCTACGTGCATGCAGAGGTATGACCGTCCAGGCAGGTTGCATGGCTTTTGAGATTGCTGCCGCAGTGCAAGCCAGCCCTGAGGGTGTCTCTGGATGTGGCCCCTGGCCCAGGGTTATTTTCTCCTCGACCCCATTTCCGTGCCTCCGGCTCCAGCCTGCTTCTTGCGGCACAGTCCAGCTGCCGCCGGGATGTAGGAGGGAGCAGAAGCGGGCTGCTCCTCGGGCCTCCCCCCTTCCCCTGGGGCTGCTGGTGTGCGAGGTCAGCGGCGGTGCTGCTTGGAAAGCGTGATGTCATTGCAGGCGGCTGGGAAGCGCTGGGAAACTTGGAGCCTTTGGCTAGCAGGGCCTGGGGGCTTGGTGCAGGGCAGCCTGTCACCCTCTATTCCTCCCGGGGCAGTGCCCCTCCCCAGCCAGCCTCCGTGCCTGGCGGGCTCCAGGCAGGGCCTCCAGCATCCCACTGGCTCCAGCCTCAGACTGTGGGGATCCCAGTGGGGACTGCCCAGCGCGGGGACATCCTGTGCCTGGGGCAATGGTTTCTGTGCAGCCCCAGAAAGGGGTGTGTTGGGAAAAGGCCTTTCTAGGGTGTCCTGACCCCCTTGCTGCTTTGGTGGTGCAACCTAGCATGGCCTTGTGCTGCTCTGATCCATGTTGGGTGGCTGCTGGAGCATCCTGCCTTTACCCCAGGGTCCCCTCTGCAGGGCAAAAGGAGGTGTCTGGGGACAGGAGGAGCTGTTGCTGCATCATTTCCAGCTCCAAAGAGGGGTGTTCAGCTCCAGGGAGTGAGGGCAGCCTGCACATGGCCCCTGCAGGTCCTACACAGGGCGGGGCTCCCGGAGCCCTCGTGAGAAGGATGGGCTCCCACTGTGTGCTGTGGGGCACTGACCCTGACATGCCATGGCAGCTCTGCTCCAGGCAGGGCGGTGTGTCTAGCAGCGCTCCCAGTGCCTCTCCCCTGCTCCCCAGGCCATACCTGGAGCATGGGCTCTGCTGCCTACTGGAGACGAGCCAGCCCAGTCCAGGCAGGAGAGAGAAGCGTGGGGCTTTTATTACTCTAGGTGACCTCATTTCCTGATGTTCCCTTTTTCTCACTGTTAATTGCAGCAGGGCTGTGAAGGAACCCTGGGCCCGTCTTCTCAGCCAAATGGGCACCACTTCAGCCTTTCAGCTGTCTTTCCGATTCCTTTAATGAGATGAAATCCTTCAGGCATGAGCTGTGGCAGCTGGTGGCTGCCTCGGTGCAGAGCTCCCGCTTCCTGCCCTGGCTGGCAAGGTCCCGCTCCCTGCCCTGGGGATGGTTCCTAGTCCATGCTTGTCAGGACCTTCAGCCTCTGCTCTACCAAAGCTCAGTGCACATTGCACGCTCTCCACGGATCAGGTCCTGGCAGTGCCAGGGAGTGGACATGCGAGCGGCTGCAGTGAGGGCTGTGCCCTGCTAATGCTGCCCCAGGATACCCCTACCCTGTCCTCTCATCCTGCATCCCACAGCCTGTGCCTTCCTGAGCACCGGGTCCCAGGTTTGCAGGGTGGCACCAAGGTCATGCAGAAGAAATACTAGTCTGCATCTGAAGAGAACTCTGAGAAGTGAGGGAGGACAGTGTCCTACCCAATGCTCGACTGGCCAGCCTGACCTGCCCCATCTGCCAAAACACGGCTGTTCTGGCCCATCCCCTAACAGCTTCCTGCCTCTCTTCCAGGGAAAATATGAAGAAAGATTCCTGAAAGAGGAAACCATATCCCAGCAGATCAACTCTGTTGAGTCCTTCCCGGAGCTGCACCTCTCTCCGGAGGATGAAAAGCCTGAGCAGCTCTTGCAGAGGAAGCTGCGTGTGAGGAGCCGTCCTCCTTCCAAGCCTACCATTGTCCGAGGGGTCACCTACTACAAAGCCCAGTCCACTGAGTCAGAGAATGATATTGAGGAGCAACGTGAGTTGGGTTTGCAGCCATGTCCAGTGGTATGGTTGCATCCTGCAGCAAAACCAGTGTCCTGAGTCCTGCCTCATCCCCTGGGAGGCACATGGGGTCACTGTGGGGAGGAGGGCTTGGAGGTGGGGTGATTGGTACCTCACCCCTGTGCAGCCTTTGAACCCTATGCGTGGGACCAGTGCAGCATTGTTATTCCATGAAAAATCCCTGGTAGCTAAGGAAATAGGTCACTGGTTTGGTTCCAGGTACCCAGCACCAACACCTATCCAGAAGTAAATGCGTGTTTGTTACATATGTCGGTCCTGCAAATGCACCTGCCTGATGGCATCAGGGAGGTTTTTGCAGTGGTCGGGGTACTGGAAGTTGGCTCAGAGCTGCTGCTGGTTGCCTGATAGCTCAGCAGGGTGCCGCTTACTGCCCTGACCATGGTGAGAGCAGGGCTGGAGCCCCCTGGGACCAACAGCATGGGCAAAAAGGCAAGTGCCCTTTCTCTGCAAAGCTGTGTGTGGGTTTGTGAGGTCCCTGAGATGAGGAGCAGCAGAGGGCACCTGCTGTGGCTGGGGAGCCCAAGTGGTCCCTGTGCCCTGGGTGAGGCACTCACGTAGGCAGCCTGGGTTAGGAGGGTGGGATCTGGCTGGGTGCTGCAGCAGTGTCCATCCCATCCCAGGCAGCATGGGGCCCCTACTCCATCTCTGGGAACTGGCAGGACTGAATCGCTCTCCATCACCTCCTGCTCTGCCCAGCCTGAGGTGGTGAACATGGCTGCGATGGGGTCTCGCTCACCTTCTAATGTAGGCACCATCAGCTCCTGCAGTTCACACAGCCCTTCTCCAGCTGGAAATTATGAGGGAAACCCAAATGGATTTAGTACAATACAGCCTGGAGAAGTGGGCAGAGGGGCCAGAGCAGTGGGGTTAGCGCAGAGGGGCTGTACAGGACTTACTCCTGCTCTCTCTGCATTTGCCAGCGGATGAGCTGTTCAGCGGGGACAACACGGTGGACCTGCTGATTGAGGACCAGCTCCTGAGGCCCAGCAGCAGGGTGGGCGAGGATGCAAGGAAGCCTTCCCCGGTGGGATGGCCACCCACCTCTGGCAGCGACCCTACCACCCTGCCAACTGCCGACACTGCCTCGGTGGCCACAGTGCCTCTGTCCCCTGCCATGTCCACAGAGCCCATGCTGGTCCCCACCGCTGTGAGCCGGCTGACCCCCACCCCGGAGACCATGACTGCCCTGCCAGGGCTAGTGGAAGAGGAGACTCCACAGCTACTGGCAGGCTTGCCCCGCACGGTGATAGCCACAGCCACAGAAAGCCTGCCCACAGCCACCACTGCTGTCCCCAGCCCTGCTATGGCCACCACCACTGGCACCTCAAAGGACATGGGGATGAGCCCTGCCCCAGAGACCAGCCCAGGAGCTTGGGGACCAGCAAGCACCCCCCCAACACCAGTCAATCCCACCATCCCTGCCACTCCAAAGCAAGCCCTGGAGGAGGAAGACATCAGGAACATCATTGGTGAGTGCCTGCACTGATCCAGCTGTGTGCATGAGGGCTTGCTTGTGCCCACAGTGTGTTCTACTAAGCATAGCACACCTGAATTTGGTCATGGGTGGGAGGTACCATGGAGATGGTGGCTGGACAGCACGTTACTGGGGTGCCAGGTTTACTTGCTTGTTAACTCTGGAACCTACTATCGTCGCTCAATTTTGAGGGGCCAGGCAGGCCAGAAAGAGGCCGGCCAGAAAGAGGCCTGCCTGAAGATGGGACCCAAGACAGGCAGCAGCATCAGCTGGAGCAGGAACATGGCTGAGGCTGTGGGGAACCATTTGCAGGATCTGGCCAGTGCTGCTGGACCTCATGAGGCTGTGCCCAGGGCGAGGCAGTGGGGATACCTGCTGGGCAGGCAAAGGGCTGGAGGGGGGTGATGCTTGCAGACCCCCAGCAGGAGCAGGGAGAGCATGGCTGCACTGCTTCTGGCCTTGTGAGCTTTCTCTGCCCGCACAGGGCGCTGCAAGGACACACTGTCTACCATTTCGGGGCCCACCACCCAGAACACCTATGGGCGCAATGAGGGGGCCTGGATGAAGGACCCCCTGGCCCAGGAGGAGCGTATCTATGTCACCAACTACTACTATGGGAACACGCTGGTGGAGTTCAGGAACCTTGACAACTTCAAGCAAGGTGGGTTTGCATCATCCCTAGTGCTGCTCGGCTGGTCCGAGAAGTGTCCCTGTTCCTAGGATGCTGCACCATGGGAGGGTTGTCTGGCAGGGACCCTCCCCTCTTGGGTGCTGGTATCCGGCATGTGGGGTTCAGAGCATAAGGCAGGTCAGGCTGCCCCTGGTGACTCTAGACTTGCCTGTCACTAACACCAGGCTGCTGCTGGTGGCTGGGGAGGGAGCACAGCAGGACTGTGGGCAGAGGGTGCTGCTGATGGGGCCACCAACCCCAAAGCAAAGGGAAGGTCTTGCCAGCAAGGTGTCTCTGCCCCACAGGTCGCTGGAGCAACTCCTACAAGCTCCCGTACAGCTGGATTGGGACAGGGCATGTTGTCTACAACGGCTCCTTCTACTACAACCGGGCCTTCACACGCAACATCATCAAATACGACCTGAAGCAGCGGTATGTGGCTGCCTGGGCCATGCTGCATGATGTGGCCTATGAGGAGTCTACCCCATGGCGATGGCGAGGCCACTCAGACGTGGACTTTGCTGTGGATGAGAATGGCCTGTGGGTCATCTACCCAGCCATCAGCTATGAGGGCTTCAACCAGGAGGTGATTGTGCTGAGCAAGCTGAACGCGGCCGACCTCAGCACCCAGAAGGAGACCACGTGGCGGACGGGGCTGCGGAAGAACTTCTACGGGAACTGCTTTGTCATCTGTGGGGTCCTGTACGCAGTTGACAGCTACAACAAGAGGAATGCCAACATCTCCTATGCCTTTGACACGCACACCAACACGCAGATCATCCCCCGGCTGCTCTTTGAGAATGAGTATGCATACACCACACAGATAGACTATAACCCCAAGGACCGCCTGCTCTACGCCTGGGACAATGGGCACCAAGTCACCTACCATGTCATCTTTGCCTATTGAGACCCCCTGCCACAGTGGGGCACTGCGAGCCAGGGGCCACCAGCACCTTTTATTATTATTTTTATTGTTATTATTGTTATTTTGTACAAATCAAAGAGTAAATGATGGATTTTTAAGCTGTTTTTTATGGCGGATTGTAGATCGATCCCAGGCCAGAACTCCCCCCTTAGTCTTTGCTGTAACCTTGCTTCTAGTTTTTCTTCCTGTAGGGAGGTCTTCCTTCAGGAGAGCAGACCTGGCTCTCCTGCCTGGGAGAAGAGGTGGCCTAGATGTGGTCCTCTTGATGAGGTTTTAGCTAACAATGATCACCAAGAGACCCAGAACCAGTGCAAAGCTGGCCTTCCTGCTGCAGGCATCAGGTCCCAGCGGGACTCTGATGTCTGCCTGTCCTTGTGGAGGATATGCATGTCCCATGGGAATGTCCTGTCTCTCGGGACCATCTTCCCAGCTGACGGTCAGCAGGCCCTTTGGAGATCCTGCTGTACAATGGGGCTGTGAGTGCAGCTCCGGCAGCCCCTGGTGCTGGCACTTAGGCTGAGAACAGTCCCCTCCAGCCTGGGCTCTGCCCTTTGCAACCTGCTCTGGGGGGCCGGGTGCACCCTGGGCCCTGACTCACATCTGGAGTGAGCTGGAGGTGGGAGGGGGACACTGTAAATACGTGTAGATGGCTTTTGTTTGTTCATTTTGTAACCCAAAATAGTCCCCTTCCCTGGTTGTTGTGCGAAAGCTCTGCTCGGCCAGGCACTGGGCTGCCTGGGTGGGGAGCTGTGGGTCTGGGGGAGTCCTGCTGCCACTGCTGCTCCATCTCCCCTGTGCCCTCTCAGTGCCATGCTCACCCTGGTCCTGGCTGCTAGCCATCAGGAGCTCCTGCCCTTCTGCCCAGCAGCATCTTGTATTTACCTGCTGTCAACAATAAAAGATCCAGTACCTTTGCAGCTGTTTGGGGCTTTCTTTGGGTCTGGCTTACCCTCTTGGTGCATGGAAGTGCATGGAGGGGTGATAATTTTGGTTGGTTTGGGGAATGCCCATTTACACATGAAGAGACTCGGCTGCTTACGCCTGGCACTCAGGCAGGGCAGCATGGCCATGTCCAGCCCTGAGAAGAGCTTGGCTCTGTCATGCCTGTCCTTGCCCTCAGGTCACTCAGGCTGCCATGGCCCCATCTTCCCCAGGCTCTGGGTGAGCAGCTCGTGCAGAATGCCCCCTCCTCAGGAGGAGGGGACTGAGTGCATATGCCTTCGGCAGTGGCAGTGCTGTGCAGCCCAAGAGACAGTGCTGACCTAGTCATTTGCCTAAGTAAAAGTATTAACAAGCAAAATAAATAGTAAAAATAAATAAAAGAACCATTTTATTGCCTTCAGTGCTAGGGACACAGAGAACAGAACTATGAGGGCCAAGAGGTGCTCTCCATCACTGGAGCCGGGTGCTGGCTGAGGATGCGGTGCCACAGCAGTGCCCGAGCCCCCAACCCCCCAGGCAGCTCTTTCCAACAGGCTGGCTGTGCCAAGCTCATCCACCACGGCCAGGTCCCCTCCCCAGCCACACAGCAGCACCCCCCCAGAGGCTGGTCACCCCTGCGCAGCACTGTGGGGAGCTGCGTGCTGCTGCCTGGGGCACTGCTGGGGCTTGGTTAAGACTATTGTGTGAGCTGGCCCACAGTCAGGTGGGGCCAGGCCAGGAAAGGAACTGGTGCAAGGAGCGCAGCCAAAGACCTCACTGAGCCCGGCTGCTTCCCAGCAGCGCAAGCGCCGAAGAGACGGGGGGCCTGTGCAGCTCACGCTGACTACGTGGCAAAGGGCAAAGCTTTTCCATAGTGTTGCAAGGCACATACTTTACAGGGGTGTATTGCTCCTCACCCTCCTCCTGGCCTCCCCCAAGCTATTTGTCTTGCTACAGGATCAACTTTTATTTCCTAACAGCCACACACACAAATAATATTAATAACAATAATAATGATAATAAAAACACCCCAC
>NW_009934103.1:73390-77177 GCF_000696875.1 Nestor notabilis | reverse complement strand
CAGAGAATGAAGGCAATTGGCTGGCAAACTGAAGCCCACGATTTTATATGCTAACTGCACAGAGGAAAAAAAAAAAGTAACATGCTGAAATCATTAGGAAAGGCCAATGCTCTGCTGGTGTCTCATCCTAGCTGAACGTAGCAGCGCACTGCATGCTGGAGCCCCACGGCCCAGCTCTGGCCTGGCAGACCAGTTAAGAGAGCTCTGCAGCAGGCTGTGTAACAGCAGCAGTTGGCTGCAGCAAGAGCCATGTCTGGTTGCTCAGTGCTCAGGGACAAAAAGCAGCTCCCCTGCTGTGTGACGGGGTGGCTATCAGTGCAAGGCACAGAAGGGGTGTGCAAGTGTCTGCGTTGTTAGGAGGGAGGTGCTGTTGTGTCCCACTGAACTGAAGCAGCTCTTCTGCCCCAGCAGGTCCAGCACTGTTCTATAGGCTGTTAGCAGTGAAAAGCATTAAATAAATATAAAAAAAAAACCCAAACAACAAAACAAAAAAACCAAACAAAAAAACCCTCAAAAAAACCAAACCAAGTAAGAAACAGAAGGAAAAAACCAAACCAACCAAACAACAAAAAAAGAATAGCAGTACACTCTTCACAAATACATGTGCTCCACTAAATCATCAACCCTGGGGCAAGCTCCAGCCTTTTACCACTCTGCATGTGTGTGTACACACTGCCTCAGCCCATACCACCGTGGTAAGCTGTTCTGCTGGTAGTGCTCTGGCTGTAAGTGGGGGTTCCCATCACCCTGCTGGGTGCAGCCCAGGGCTTCCCAGCAAGGGAGGCTGCATGGGCAGGGATTTGGGCAGGCATGTGGGGTTGAAGAGGAGTGGGAGACTATCTGGCCAGTCCCAGCACAGCCGCTCTGGCAGAGCAGGGATGGTCCTGCTCCTGGGAATGCTCCTGCTCCTGGGATGCAGGGCAAGGGCTGGCTCAGCATGGGGTGCAGGGCTGCAGTGCAAGTGCAGGGACAACTTCCTGCAAGCTTCCTCCAAGCTTCCTCCTGCTGCCCCAAGTGCACTTCAGGGAGGGAAGCCTGATCTTAAGCATGGGCCTCTGCAGCAGTGTCTCTGGGCAGGACCCCAGCACCCAGCACCCCACCTCAGCAGGATTTTAACAGGGACAAAAACAACCAACAAAAAAACAACAAACCAAGCAACCCACAATTCTGGACAGTGCGTAGGTAGCAATGATGGCCTGTGTCCTTTGTCCCCCATGCCAGCCCTGGGCACCAGTGGCCGATGCCAACACCAGGACTGTAGCAGAGTGCCTCACCCACACCCTCGGCACCAGGCATCGCACTCTGTGTGGGTACTCCAGGCCTGTCCCTGCCAAGAAGCCAGCTGAGCAGTATAATTGCTGGGCAGGATATGGCTGTTGGGTAGGGTCAGGCACAGGAATGGGCTAAGTGGAGTCTGCCCTTGTTGTGCTGATGTGCCAGGAGCCCAAGGACCTGCTGGCAAAGGGGCTCAGTCTGGCAGCAGGACCTGCTGTGTGCTGCGTGCTGCTGCTGCAGGAGCTACTGCAGGGATTTGACAATAGCCCTCAGGGCATGGGGTGTCTCTGGGACGGAGGGAGATGAGCTGTAGAAGGTGTCAGTGTGGTTTCTGCGCTGCTCTCGGAGGTATGGCGGGACAGATGAACTTTTGATGTGGAGGATCCTGGTGTCCATCACTTCACAATCGATCTGCATCATCACCTCGTAGTCCTGCCCGTTGATCACATTCTCTGCAGAAGTAAAAAAAACCCAAAGAAGTTGAGACTTAGCTCTGCAAGCTTGTGATCCCACAGCACCAAAACCAGAGCTTTCTAGACCTCTCTCTTTGTCTGGAGCAGAAGCTGGAGAGGGAGACCCCCATCCTTTCTGCAGCTCCACACACGGAGCTCCATCTCACACAGTGCAGCCCCACCCTGCTTGTGACACCTCAAAGAGCCCAGGCCACACTAGGCATTTGCAGGCACACGCAGAAATAAATGCAAATCTTTTCTTTCCCCCTTCGTCATCTGCACATAATTACTCATGGAGTTTGTATTGTATGAATTTATTACCTAACTGTTGTTCCTGAGCCACTAAAACATAGGGGCGAGTGAAGATAGTTTATTTAAGCAAGCTGAATGTTTCACTTTTTATTGGTTTAAGAATACTGTAACCCGATTGAACACTGAAGATCTAGAGGAATTTCTTCACCAGATTATTAATAAAAGAAGTTAAAATGTGATCACTTGAAAGAATTAACTGTGCCTTATTACCATCCTGACCCGGCATGATGTTATGGTGACACTGGACAAGGCCATTACCGTGAGACACGTCCGGACATAGGAAGACCCAGGGCAGCACATGGGACCCTGGCACAAAGGCATGCGAGGTTGCATCACCCCAGTGCAGCCCCAGACCAGGCACGTCTGCTGCTGCAGAAGCTCCTGGGCTTACAGGCAGAGGTTGTGCACATGATTAGCATCTGCTGCCTGGATTTAAAGGTGGGAGACTATTCCCTGCATAGATAGTGTGTCCAGGAATGAGAGAGCCAAGATCAGATTTCCAGGCACGACCAACCCTTGCCTTTCAGAGTCAGAAGACTGCTATTGGCAGGGTTTTCTTTCTGTGCTAAGGAGGATGGAAGATCACCTAATGGAAAGCGTATGGATTGGAGGAATGCAATATACATTACTAATCTTTACTGTTTTCCTGGATTAACTCTGACTCTGGATGACAGCTGACAACCGTCCTGTAGCCCATGCCACCTGTGGAAGCTGTTAGATCTAGTATGTCTGGTATACTAATGAAAAGCAGAAGCAACCCCTTGCTAAGGCGGCTGAGAGCCTGCAAGCAAAATCAAAGCTCCCACCTGCAGAAACGGAATGGAAAAATCTTTGTATGTGCCACCGAGTAATTGAGGCCAGGAGCAGCTGTGCATGTCTCTGTGCCACTGACCCAAACACCATGACAGGCACGTTGTCCCTCCTAGTCCCCAGCTGGGACCCTTTTAGAGGCCATCCCTCCAGGTCACTCCTTTTATCCCTTGGATATGCTCTTGGTTCCCACCCAACAGGCCCAGGACCAGATGGTGGAGGGGTCTGTGCTGGCAGTGCTGCTCAGGCAAGAGGGCTGCATGGGGCAGCAGAGGGGTATGAGGGGAAGCTGGCAGGAGAGTGGGGGACCAAAGAGCCTGGAGACAGCAAATCAGAACAGATCAGTTCCCAGTGACACATCAAGCTGAAAACACAGCTCCTCAGCTCTCACATTGCAGACAACAGCTCAATAGGGCCCTGGATATGTAAGAAAATGTGTTCCAAAGCCACAAGTGGGTGAGGTGGGATGGGATGGCTGCCAGGGCCAGAAAAACCTCTTGGTAAGGCAGTAAGACTTTCCCATGTCTGCCCACAGCAGCCAGCGCAGTGGGCTATCATTAGGTTCCCTCGTATTGCACAACATGGAGAACAGCAATCCCGAGAGCAGCCCATGGAGGGAGGGAGCTGCGCTGTGTGGGTGGCAGCAGGGAGCATGGGAACCGGATCAGCACATCTCAGCCAGCTGGGATCCCACTTCTCCCAGCACTGACACAGGCTCTCCTTGTGAATAAGTGGACCACGATTAAGTAAGCCACAGCTCTGCTACCCTGTGCAAGAGGTGCTGTGTCTTCTGAGGCCACCACAGCTGAGATAGCTGGGAGGAATCATGCTCCCAGTGAGCCTCTGGCCAGCAGGCATGGAAAGGGCATACACACCCAGCTTGGGCATTTACAAAGTGCTCAAATCCTGCCTTGTGTATGTGAATTAGCCCAGGAGTG
>NW_009934103.1:67630-73359 GCF_000696875.1 Nestor notabilis | reverse complement strand
GCTATCTGGCTCTTTCCCCTTTTGGGTTAAAGGTATTGTTGATGAAGAACAACTGCAGGGAGCCTCTGCAAAGGGACTTGTCTCACAGGGACGAGGACAGTAGCGGGAATGGCTCAATTCACACTACAGACATTTTTGGCAGCCTTTCTCATTGCCATTAGCACCAAACTGTCTTAGCAGAGGAGGTGAGATTTTCCACAAAGACAGGAGTTACTGCTTGCTGATGCTGCAGGGGCCTGGACCAGTGCGCTGAAAGGAACCATCTGAAGGCTGTGCCAGCCCCAGGATGCCTGGCTACCACTGCAGAGCCCTGCCCAGCCCACCCCAGCCCAGAGGGTGGAGGGGCCGACTGATGTTCTGCATAAGCCCACGTGATGCTCTCAGCAAAACAACAGGCAAATGTGACCTGAATGCAGCTGGCACAATCCGACCTTTGGAAAGATTAGCTCACTGTCAAAGGGGCAGGCATTGCAAAAATGGTTCCACATGGCTCTGTCCTGACCTCGATGCCGTTATACTGTTTCATGATCTGGATGAAGAATAGAGAGCATACTTGTAAGATTTCTGAAAGATGCTGAACTGGAGAGATTTCAACCACCTTGGAGTATTGGATTAAACTGCAGTTTTTATAAAAGAGAGAAGCTGTCCGAAATCTTCAGGATGCATTTCAACCAAGACCAGAGTGAAGTACAATGCTCAGGAGAATTGAAAAACACGAGTACAAAATGGTGCTGGGCAGAAGCATTGCAAAAAAACCTTGACGACTGCAGATCACTGTGGATACGCCAACAGCATGACAGGACTAGAAATGACCAGTTCAATTTCAAGAGAAACAGATTCATCTTGGCAAAGTTTCTAATGATAATGAACTACAAGCCCTGGCTTGTAGGAGACCAGAGGATCTCTGGAACTGGCAGTTATTAAGGAAAGGCTTGTTGACCACCTCTCAGACAAGACCTGACTCTTGCTCCACACAGGCACGCACACTCACAGTTGTTCCTGGTCCCTCTGGCCCAGCCTTTCTGTGAGCTGCCTGTTCATGACTGGACGCTCTTAGGGTAGACTGCAACCAGTCATTAAAGAGCCCAGGTCCACAAAGAAGCCATCATATGTCACTGAGCTGTGATGACTCTGCTCTTTGCTCGTGACAAAGCAGTGCAACTTGGGCAAAGCCTTTGCAGTGAGATTTGAGCTGATGTTTTCCACAGGGAAGGGATGCACACCTCCAGTGCCCATGGTTCAGACAGCAGTGAGAACTGTGCCAATTTTTCCTTGATGGCCAGTTTAAATCCAATGGCTACATAGCTGGACACACTCAGTTGTGCTATTCCTAATCCCTTGTCAGCAATTGGACAATACCCAAAGTAGAGTTGTGGATTCCTGACGGGACCCGGTGGCCTGTTCTGTGTCCTCATCCACTTAACAGGCCAACAATTTTGCCTGGTGATTCCCGCATCAGAACTTTTAAAAGCAACCTTGTCAGGTTTCCTTCCCCTTCCATGGGGCTTTCTAGCAGGACCAACATCTGGGAGACACCAGTGGAGCACAAGGTAGGAAGACCCTGATGAGTGTTAAGCTCACAAATTGCATATGGCTGATCTCTGGAGGCACTGGAGTATGTAACCAGCGCTTTCTGTCAATGCTCAGGTCAGCATGTACTGCCCTGCCTGAAGCTGCTGCCTGCTGCCACTGCTCGTTTGCTGGCTGGAAGGTCAGCACTGCCAACGTGCATTGCACAGAGTGGCTTAATAGCCCAGAGCAACACTTGACACTGAGTTATTTCTAAAGTTTATTGTCTTGAGTTACCTATGACTGATGTTTTGTAGGATTACATAAGTGAAAACTCAGGAACGGATCTCCTGTAGAGGTGTCTGGATTTATAAATAGATTTATTTTTCCTCTTTGAAGTTCAGAACACACAGCCTCTCACACAGTACAGCCTCAGGCTTAAGAAGCTATCCTTCCCAGGCCAAAAGGCTGTGTTGCAGTTAATTATTTGTTAATGGGTATAAAAGCCATGCTTCAGATGACAGACGACTTCAAATTAACAGCACAGGTAATTGTGCCAAGCATTGCTGTTCTCTGACTGCACCTTCTCAAAGAGGCTCACTGGCTTTCACAGGCTGTACCAGACTCCCAGCACAATCTTGGTCTAGAGAACAGAAATCTAATTCTGCAGTGCTGCTCTCTAGGGTCTATGGCAATTTCTCTGAAAAGCAAACATGTTGCTAGATCCCACTGATGAAAGCTGAAGTCTGCAGTCCAAACCAAAAACAGTTAGCATATAAGGCTGAGGGTAATAACTACTGTTACAAATTACCTGAGATGATGGAAGATTGTCTTCATATTTGAAACACTAGATTTTCAAAGCTGGCTTATTAGAAAGACCATAAAACCAAAGTCCTCCTTCTCCCCTTAGTATTACAGACATGTATGAATAAACTGGATGTTCAAGTGTCCATCTTTGAGATCAGGCATCTACTTATATAAGAGATGCTGTCTCAGAGAAAGGCAGAAGACAGGCAGAAGGATTGAGAGGTGGGCAATGAAATCTTAGTGTCTGTTCTGCAGTAAGTCAGAACAAATGGTGATGTCAATTGTCTGTCTAGACTTAAACTCTACACATCAGTTGGCTGTTTGGCCCTATGGATCTAGTCATAAGGCAGGAACCCCTTCCCACTTACATACATCTTCCCAAAAAGCTTTGCTGCAGGAAAACGCTTGTCTTAAAAACTGCACAGTTTGCAGAGAGGCTGAAATAGAGCTCCCCTGAAATGCCATCTGAGCTTGCTGAACTGTTTCAGAGTTGTAATCAAATACCATAGAAGAGCTTTGCAGCTTTCTGAAGATGTACTCACAACTTAGGTACGCTGATAGAGCCTTGTTCTACCAGATCAACTGTGAATTTTACCTTACTCCAGGCAGTCCCACAGTGGACCACCCAAAACATATTCTGTGAGACCAATACTGTATAATTCAGGGCTTGTGGCACTGATTTCACATCCCCAGTCCTCAGCCTCTTCCCAAAGGCCCCAGCTGCCTTTGCAGTAGATAACCCACATACCTACTGACTGGTTTCTCAGTAGGTGATTTGTAAAAGTGGTCAGAACCTGCCTGGATCTACTCCCACTGTGCTCACTGAATACGCAGTTAAGCTTGTGTCAAGCACATAGAT
This sequence comes from Nestor notabilis, assembly GCF_000696875.1. Lineage (NCBI taxonomy): Eukaryota > Metazoa > Chordata > Aves > Psittaciformes > Psittacidae > Nestor > Nestor notabilis. Next base: position 70,184 of record NW_009934103.1, on the reverse strand, counting down.
CTGGACTACATGTCCTCACTTCTTCTGGTAAGATAGGAAAGAAACTTGCCCCATCTGTACTTTATCTTCTGTACTGTCTTAGTCACTTAGGCTAGAGAATCATCCCCTCTTCATGGACAATAGTGCAGAGTGAATTCACTATCCACGGAACTAGTTTAGTTGATGTGAAAATAGGTGTCAGGGAATTATCTCTGCGTAAGGTGATACAAAGCCACCAAACCTTTTAAAATCATCTTAGCTGAACAGCTACTCACAGCTGCTACAATGCCATTCCCATATTTCCTTCTAACGAAAAAGTTGGCTTCGCTGCACCAGATTCCAAAGACAGTCTGTGTCAGCGTTAATCTATGCTTGGAGCTGCTTCTGCAGCCCCATCTATCACAACAGCAGGAACCAAGGCAGCTTTCAAAGAGCCACCAGATGTGTTCCAGTACCTGGTTGCTTTGTGCTAGCTGCCCCAAGCTGACAATGCTAAAGTTTGTTTTAAAGAATGATTTAGCACCAAATTACCCAAATAATTTATACTGCAACCTGCCCTGGCCCAAAACAGAGCTTATGTTTAAGGCAGCACAGAGTTCAGAAAACGCAAGCTTCATAAGAAGATGAGGGTACCTAGGTCTGGGGCTGGCCTGTTGAAGGGGTGCAGATGTGCAGATGTCCCCTGATGTAATTCAGGGGCTTCCTCTGCACCATCACTCCTGCAATCTTCCATCTCATCTCTGCCAAGCAGCCCTGACTCTCCTACCCAGCACATCTGGACAATGTTTCCATCTGAAGGGTTGCTATACACTACCAAATAAGTATATAAACGAAGTGGTGTTACTGTAACAGCTACACAGACTAAAAATACACTCACTGCAACAATGCAGCAGGGTTCCTAAAACATTCACAGATTTGTTTGTTAGATAGGATTATTGGAGGCAAGGGAGAAAGTTATATTGTGACCCAAATGACTTCTCTTTTAAAAAGTAAATGCTCACTTGGAACTATGTCCAAACCAACCAGTTGCAATGGTCTCACCTCTGTGGACTCAGCTGTCCTCAGACCCTCACACAGGTTAAATGAGATCCTGGACATTTCAGTTTTCCATGTCTCCTAGCAAACAGTGAGCCAGGCTGTTGGGTCTATAGGCATACAGGAACAGCAGCCATGGTCAGAAACACTGGATCTACACAATCAAGATCACTTTGACAAACCACAAGCTGACAGCAAGGAGATGGGGTCTCTCCCTACGTCTAAGCTGTTGGAGCATTGAGGCTATCCAAGGGGGATAGATAAAGGCATGAGGGGTAAGCAAGAAAGCCAAAGGAAACAAACTCTCTGTGGCCTCCTAAGTAAATAAAGGAGCCATAGGAGAGATCAGCACTGACTGTGGATGAGGAGCACAACATGCCCTTAGCTTACACCACTATGTGATTTTTGGAGAAAGACAGCACCTGTGGGCAAAACAGTCAGTGGCAGATCTGTGCCAGATGGTGCTTTGCAGTACCTGGTCCAGACCAGAATGTCTTGAAGACAGGGAAGGAAAGTTGGCTCTTCCCAGGGACCATTTCCCACATGATCTCCCACCTCCCCTTCTTTCATACTGCATAGTCGTTTCCCCCTACAAGAAAGAGCATGAGCTACAGGAGGGGCTAGTGTGGATCTACTGTGATTGCTCTTATTTGTTTTGGAGGGAGCTCATGGCCATCTCAAGAAGAAAGGCTCAGAATCAGCAGTGTTGTCCCTCCCAGGCACATCATTTAAAGCTCCCTCAGGTAGAGTATTTCTTGGAAACAGACATTTTTGACAGCACTGGCTGTGCATATGCATGTTGTTGGCAGGGTATCATTGCTGCAGGATGGCCATATTTGAAACATAACCAGCTGTGGCAATACTAATGACAAGGGCGGGGGGGAGGGGGAAAGAAAGAGAAGAGAAAACAAAGACAAGGGGCAAAGTAGTTCTGCTGCACAGAAAACTCTTGGGAGTGAACGAAAGAGGCTGGAGGAAGATCAACTCTGTCAGGCAGAGCATGTCCGCTCGGGAGGCATAAAAAGGATAAACAAACTCCCCACACAGCTCACAAATCCAGACATACCCACTTACAAGACAAATAACTGTACACAGGAGAGTAGCCTAGAAAGATATTCCAGTAAAGGCTTCTTTCAAGAACAAGGGCTGGAGGGCTTATCCCTAACAGCACATAGGGGACTGCTCCCTCTCAGTGCAGCAGAGAGGGAGTGGGAGGTATGGGCATGGTCCCTTCTGTCCCTACGATGGGCCTAGCATCCCACAGAGGCTGTTAGTGCTGGAAGAACTTTCTGACCCAATGCTGTCTTTGGTTTTAAATACCAGCAAGCTCCTCCTTTTCCTGCTGTGCTGGTGGACTGGCTGTTCTCCTTGTCTAACCTTGTTACTGCCTAAAGATGGCTGTTCTGCACAGGCACGAGAGCAAAGTCCTGCCAGCAAAGTCCCATCCAACCTGTGCCTCTGACAGTGACCAGCATAAGCAAAATTTATGGCAAGCACATACTTTTGGTGATATGTGAAATAGTACATAACTTTCCTGATG
>NW_009934103.1:29683-67599 GCF_000696875.1 Nestor notabilis | reverse complement strand
ATCTCCTCCCAAGATCTTCCAGCCTGTGCCTGGAGATGCACGAGCATCTCCCCAGCACAGACCTGCATGGAAGTCTACTGGTAACATTCTCTTCACTGCAAAATGTGATCATCTGTTTCCACCTTTTATTTACACATTCTAGAGAGATACTAATCCACAAGTGAGCCTTCCCTTGTCTCCAAAAGCTTGCTTTCTTGTAGCAGTCTCTGAAGAACTACCTTTTTCTAAGTTTTTTGAACACTCAGGTATTGTGCTGATGAGACTACCCTTATCCTCACACTCACAATCCCTCTGAGGCTTCCAATGGAAGAACTTTCCTCTGCAGAAGCTGTGATAGCTTTTCCCAGTCAGTCGTATGTAGAAAGGCATGCTCAACTCACAGATTCAGCTTGTGCAAAAGTGAAACTTCATTTTTTACAGTTCCTGAGAACATTTAAAAAAACCCTTTGCCTTATTTGTCATTTGCCATTCTCCTGATAGGTATATAACCTCAGTGGTTAACACCAGAACAAGAACTTTTTTCTCTTTCCTTCAACAGTGCTGATTTAAACTTGAAGTGGTCTTTTACACCTTGGTTCTCTACGGGCACTAGAGACTCCCTGGCAGGCTTCCTCTGAAAAATGTTTCTATTATTTTTTTAAGCCTCAGGCATGCTGTTCCTCAGTATCTTTTTCTGGCTTGGCTTCTTATGGTTTGACATTTAGTCTGCCAGAAATTGCCTTTGTTCTTCTATTCCCTCATTTGGCTACAGAGTCTATTGTTTAAAAGATACCTTCTTACTTCTATGAACTGACTTCAATGTGTTACTTAAGACCATTGGATTTTTAGGGTCCTTTTAAAGACTTCTGCACTGAGCTTTTAAGCTTTAATCAATCTTCATCACCTTTGCCAGCACTTTATCCTATTGTTTTTTCTTTTAATATTATTTCCTAGTCTTATTTAGCCCTTAGCTGTGCACTGTAGTATGCACTTCATTTCAATTTGTAGGCACTTACTGATAAAATGAACTCTTTGACTTCATTTTTTTTTCCAAGAGGCAGCAGCACTTTTTCATTGACATGGACCTTTTTTTGCCACCCAATATCATTTGTATCTTTGTGTTAAAAGTGTCTCACTGATTTAAGAGTGAAGGCTGGTGAGAGCCTGTATTCACTTACAGTTGAAATGTCTTTATGGTTTGGATAGTATCCAAAGAGTGAGCTGGATTTTCCACCTGTTTCACTTGGATACATAAAATTACCTCATTTATTTAGATACCGTGATCAGCTCTTGCTCATAGAAGAGTATTTTTAACACCATCTTTGTGAAACTTCTGTCTGTGTGGGGCGAGCACTTCCCTCCACACAAGCTTCTCTGGGGCTAGTATAGAATAAGTCAGGATGGAGGTACATGATTTACAATGGAGTGGATGACCAAAAATGTTCTTCAGATGCTCAGGACATATTTTTCAAATGCTTTCCTACAGCAACCCTGCTCCAAAGGATTAAGCTCAGAGGACGCCCAGGAAGCACCAGAGGTAAGGTGGACTGTATGACAAAGGTGAGGAAAGCTGCATGGAGGATAGACCTGGAATATGAGAAGGTAAAAGCCTCCTGGCCCCACTGGCAGCAGTCTCCTTAGGGACTGCAATCCAAACACTGAAAATGACCTTCTTGGACTGCTGTGTTTTTACTAATCTCTAAGTTTAGCCCAGTGATGTTCTCAAGACAGAACTCATAAATGTGAACCTCCTCTACCAGCTCTGTTGCAGTTTTTTTATGTTTTTACGGGGTGACCTCACTATGGATAATTATGTTTCACATCACTGCAGAAATAAAGAGCTACCAGAGTTAGCCTATGTATCACCAACATAAAACTGTGTTTGCCACCTATAATTTAACTTGAGGCGGAATTACGTAATCTTGAATTTACAACATTTGAAAACGTACTAAGGCAGATCAGCTGGGCTCAAGGTTAGAATTACAATATGCTGCACAAACAGTTCCATGTAGCAGCAACGGTGACGGTAACCTCACAGATGGGGATGAAAATTTTCTCTTTGCTTTGCAGGACAGCTCTTGGCACAGTGCTCTCTGTGAAGCTTGGTGGGAGAGCATACCTACAGAGCAGTATCAGCATCTAGGGCTAATGAATGTCTAGAAGACAGGGTCTCTGCAGCAAGACACATAGATGTTCAGTTCTAAACTGAATCTGGTTCCTTCTGTAAGTCCATACTGGCAGCTAATGCCATGGGTTTCTTTCTTCTTCTATTTTGTGGATTTTATAGAAGTGTGTCTTTCATATGGAAAAAACAATCTGGTATAATAACTTGACACAGGCATTGGAAATACTTTGTACAAAAAGTCCAGTTAATTTATGACTCATTCTCTACCCCCTTAACGAACAGTGTGTTCCCAAGAAAATGCCATCTATAGCATTTATCCTGTCTATACAGGGAAGACCAGTCACACTGGGGCTTGGCCTGCTCTACCACACAAAACCGAAGAGATATTTTCTGTATTAATGAAGGGACAAAAAGGCACAGAAGATCCTCTGAAATCATCTTCCTGTTCTTTTGAATACATAAAAATAGGTTGCTCATTTAGCAATTTAGGTAAACAGCTCGTTATGAAAAGTCACTGGGGAATAAGCCTTTATGATTTCATTTCTTGATCGTTTCCTGTCTAACTAAATAAACATGAACTCAAGTGACACAGATTCCATTACTTTTGTGCGCAGATTCTTGAATGATTTCTTTCATACTTTTTTGAGTAATTTAATATTCTCCTTCCTGTTAAAGACAACATATATTAATGGACAATGGCTGGGGACAGCAAAGTCTCTCAAAGACAACAAAAGACGTGGAAAATATCTATTTAAGACTGCATCTAGGCAATGATCAATTCTGATGTTCAAAGAAATGTAGGAAAGTTTGGGGGAGGGTATTCTTATTTGATAAACTGTGCTTTTACATCATTTTTAAAAGAGAACAGGAGTGAGAAGAGCAGCATCTCACAATATGACTAAAATCTGTCATTAAAATTCCTTGATAAAGTATGTTATGCCATGATTTCAATCCTGATCACTACAGCCCAGCTTTGCATGAGCACAAGAGCTGAAGTACATCTGTGACATTAACAAACCACCCCTAATTACAGAATTACCACAGTAACTTGACATGCTGCTTGTTCATGACTGCGTAGAGGGCATAGCAGACTCTCCTTGTTTCTTTGTGCAGGCTCAGTAATCAGCTGTTGCAGTGAGGTCTAACTGACAGCTAACTATGGCTTTGATTTTTCCCTCGTCAAGTTTCACCAAACTACTGTTATTCCTCAACTGGCAGCTCAAGAAGCAGAAGGGTGGCATTTTCAAAATGAGCTGTAGACTTACAGCACATAGACATTCTTAGATATATTTTCCTACCTCCTGGTTTAGGTCTTGATGCTTTGAAGGATTCTCAGCTACCTCCCTAAAAAACTTAGCAGCTATTGTTCTTTCATCTCACAAATAGGTTGGAATCCTACATACACAACTTCGATTCTCCTGCTTATACACTATAGCTTACAAGTTGCTGAGTTCTCAATGATTTCTGCAAAATCCAGATATAAAAGCAGAAACAGTGAGAGAAGTATCTCTATAGATCATGCTTGTGTAGCCAGGAGGTGCATTCTCTGTACCAACTACAGTGGCGTGAGCTTCTCAGCCTGGGGCCAAGCACAGCAGCTGTGAGAGGGAGCCACAGGGACTAAGACTTGGCTTCTAAGCATGATGAGAAGAATTAACTGTCCGTGGCAGGGGGTTGAAACGAGATGATTTTATGGTCCTTTCCAACCCAAACTATTCTGTGATTCTGTGAACCAGCAACAGGTAGAGAAAGCTGGGGCCATTAGCCTCCTGGAAACCATTCTGAAGCTATTCAAAGTGAGAGAGAAGGCTACCCAAATGTTAAGTAGCAACCTTCAGGGAAGTCCTCTGCCATTAAATGGTATGTATGGTTTTAGACCTTCCTCATTCAATGACTGACTGGGAATTCTGCTTCTTGCTCCAAAAGATGGAAATGGCATCTTTTGTTTGCTTGACCCTGAAAGGCAGAGGAAGTTGGAGACTTTATTTGTTCAACCCCAAGACATGGGAACTTACAGAACATTGTTACTTCCCAAAGACCTTTTGTTTTTATTTTCCTTCTCAGCCAGCCTGTGTGGGTTCTGTCTGCCTTATGGATTTTTCACAGCTTGCCACCACCCTTGGACATTTGTGAGTGGCTTGCACAAGGCTGTCTGTTGAAAGACAATTCTTTGTAACTGCATGCAAGTAATCATGATTCTTGACAGCAGAAATCACTCCAGTTTTGACCAAAAAGCCTTACCATTAGATTTGTTATTGACCTTTTTACTTAGAATGTATATTATTTCACAGCACTTCTTAAGTCTGTTACATCAGGAGGATGCTAGCAAGGAAGGCTGAGGGAAGTGGCTGCGATCAGGGGCTGGCCAATGCAACAGAGCACATGGACTTTGCAAAACTCACCATCTTGTTCACAGCTCATTTCTGCCTCTAGGAGACTATTTCAGTGTTGTGTTTCATGACAAAAAGCAACCCTTAAGAGAACAGCGCTCCTTAAGAAATCAGAAACATACAAGTTATAGAGGGTCAGGCACACTAACAGCTATGTCAAAGGCAGACTGAAGACAAGTCCCATTGTGTGACATTAGACCAAGGACCTATCCAGAATACTGCAAAAAATTCAAAACTCTCTCATGGCTGCCAATTCCCAGATAATGAGCCTCGGATCTCACCAGGGGTTTTCTCATCAGGCCTCTCACTGTTGTGCAGACACCAACCCTCAAATGAGAGCAAATGATGGAAGGACTTTCACGTATGGGGAATTGTTCTGCACAGGGATCCTAAGAATAAAATAGGACTTTTTGGTCTTTGTGCTGCTGCTTAGGGCACCAAAACTCACGGTAAGTACACACCTGCACAGACGTTTACAGCTGCTTCTACCAAGAGGAAGTGCATGCTGTGAGAATACCTAATCTAATCCTAGGGAGAAATCTATTAATGAAAGTGGCTTCTTGGGCTAAAAGTTGAATGTTACCTCCTAAGTTGAAGGACTGTACATATGTTCTCACTTCTGTGTGCTGCAAGGACTATTGGTCGTGTGTGCTGTGCAGTAAAGCTGCAGGCATTCTGCAGAGACAAAAGGCTTGTGCTTGGGGTAGGAATATTGGCTTAGCTGTACTGTACTCTAGATTATTTTGATACAAAGATTGATGTTATAACCCATTTTTTACATATAACTGCATTTTTTACAGGAGTTAAGTAAATAGAAGGCTAATGGCAGATGTTTTCACTTAAACTTCAAGGAAAGCAATGCCTATATGTAAATTTGGAATTGGAGTAATGAGGCAACAAGACTCTGAATTACAATAAAAGCAAATTTGGGAATGAAATCTACTGGAGACTTAACTAGTCTCAAGTGCATAGTTAGATTTCTAAAATAATAGCTGCAATCCAGCATAACAAACATGACTTGCTTAAAAACAAAAGCTGGAGTTTAACTGTAAATTGCAGTTGGCTTTCATTCCCATGAGAAACTGCAATATATTTCATCCTGAAATAAGTTCTCAGTAAAGGCACACCAACGGTGCCTCCAAAACCATGTATAGGTGCAACCAGGACTGCCCAGTTCTGCTTTTTTTCTCTCCAGGCTCACCAACCCTAAGGTCCTTAGGTACTACTAGGCAGATTTTCTGTGAGTGTCAGTTTGTGTCCGCAAATGCTGGGGTTTTGTTGTTGGGCAGAGGCAGGTCAAAACGTGGGCATGGGTGGCTGCAGGGGCCAAGTGGAGAGTTGTACCGAGGGACAGCAGCCAGCAGGGGAATGGGAGAAGGGTAAAGGGCTGGGAAGGCATCAGAGGAGGCAGAAATGGAAGAGCTGACAGCAAGTACTGGCTGTCAACTGACAGGTGGTAGGCAGCCCAGCAAGCTTGGAAAGAGGCTTGGAAGAGGGTGCGGAAAATGGAAAAGAGGGTAAAAGGGAGAGGATTAACACATACCAATGTGTAACAAGTTATTATTCTTTAAAAAATTACACTTAAACATATTTAATATGTTATCATATTAAATATATTTAATATTTAAACCTATTTCTGTGCATCTGTGCATAAGCCCTCAATGGGGATTTTGTTGGCTTATCCTCATGCTCACATTAGTATGATTCACGGTCAACTCAGGCTGACCAGAAGCAGCACATAGGAGAAAGTTGCAAGGTAATGGCCATTTTCACTCTCTTCCAACATACAGCAACTGAATAGCTTTTATCAAGCTTTTGTCTTGAAAATTAGTAATGTACTATTATTGGTTTGTACAAAATTGTTCTCAAACTTCCATCTTATTGAACGCATACATGCTCACATACACACACCTGTCTACTACAAAATTTTCTGTTGAGATTTGCCATTATCTGCAAAGCACTAGGACTGTCACTATCTGGACTTTTCCCAACTCTTCCCTCTTTCTTTTGAAGAGAAAAACTCTTCAAACTATAAACTTCATTCTGCTTTGTACACTGGTGATAACTACCTGACCAGTCTTGCAGAGCCATATCATTAACATCCATGCAGAGTCATGTAGGACAGCAACTGACAACTCTTTTTGCTTCCCAATCTTTGTCTGTACCTGTCCTTTGTCCCTGCAGTGGTGATGGGACCAGCTCAAGCCAGCTATAGGCAGAGTCTCTAGCTGAGTTCAGACGGCGCTCAAGCAGTCAAAGTGCAATCAGACAGTTCTGCTGGGAAAAAGACTTTCAAGCAGTTCAAAGGGTTCTCAACTGAACTCTAAGCTGTTTCATGTTTAGAAACAGTGTCATGGGTAAACTTTAGTACACAGACAAATAAAGATCCTGAAGAAGAAAGCAAGTGATGAAGTTCCAAAAAAGTTTCCAAGAAAAGAACATTCACTTGCATTCCCTTCATCTCCTCTCCCAGGCTTGTGGCAACAAAAAGGAAGGGCAAGTAGGTGGCAGCGGAAAAGGTTTCCGTTCTTCCACAAAGATCTAGCTGAGGCATAAGAAAAGGCTGGAGGGAACAAGTTCTCTCATTGAAAGTTTTGCCAAATCCTCCCAGGGAGACCCGTCATCTTCTAGCAGCCAGCTCTCTGCAGGTGGACAAAGAATTAAGGTGGGCTTCAAAGAACAGCAGACAGCTGGGAGGAAAGCTTTGTTGTCAGCTAGCTTCCAGATGCTTGTTCAGGACATGCTCAGTCCCCATGGAGGAGGCTGAATAGGGTGGAGGAGCAATGTTCTGAAAGGAAAGAAATGGGACCTTCTCCAGGTAGAACTTTTTTAGGGAATTGTCTCCTCCAGGTAATCTACTACTAATCAAATTAAAAATCAAGCCAAGCTACCCAATACCTCTTGTGTACCTTGTAATTTTTTTCCTAATACCTGGCTGAGTGTTACAGACAAAGCAGTGTTTGATGTCATTGTTTACTTAATGCTATCCTTGCGTTTCATCTGTTTCAACATCTCTGCCCAAATCCCTGGACATTTTGTTTTATTTCCTGGATTATGCTGATGTTCTGAAGAAAATTCCCAAAGAACCGAAGTAACTATAATTTCACAATGTTTCATTATAAATCAAGGGTAAGATTTGTCACTGGCTTCTGATGTGTATTTTCCAAAATATATTTACTCTGACAACTGAAAAGTTATTTCAAGTAAAACAAGACTCAGTAAGATGTTAAGAAGAAATACTTTGTAATTTGGAAATAGTGTTTGTTCTTCAAGTGATCAAGTGCCCGTTTGCACGTGATAATTCACAGCTCAGCCAGAAATGGATTTTTGTAATGGACATGAAAAGGGAGTTTCAGGCAGATAAATGCCAAAAATAATACTGATACATCTAATAAAAATTCCCCTAAGATAGCTGATTATAAGACTATCACACTGAACTTACTGTACAGCATGGGAAAATGTAATTATCAAAATGTTGAAAGCCTAAACTGATTTTTTTTTCCCTTAGTTTATGGAAATTTGCATCATAAAATAATGTTTTCGGCATGCCTGAATTTAATAATGACACCTGCATTTATGATTTATTCGTACTGTTAAACATGTAAGTTTTCTAAAAGCATTATGTGCCCAGATATTCAGAAAGTAAAGTTTATACTGTTACAGGGATCGTGATGTGTTTGATGACTGTGACAGTGACCCTGTGCCCCAAATATGTCCTAACTTGGCAATTACTCAACACATGAATTAATAATACATTTATACAGGTCATGTCTCTTATGTGGGACTAAAATGCATATCAAGAGCATTTCTCTTCGCTGAGAAGCCTATGCCCCTACTGCAAAGCTGTTTTCTCTGCTGTCCTGCAACACTCAGTGTGAGTGGGACCTCTCAGCACAGCTTGGTCATGATTATTATTAATCCTGACCAAGCCGTGCTGAGAGGTCCCACTCACACTGAGTGTTGTATAACAGAGTGGTAAACAGCTGAGAAAGCTGACAGAAGGCAGTCGGCATCCTAACAAGCCAGTAAGGCCAAGGAATTTGGCCTGCTAAGCAGACACAGGATGAACCCAAATGAGAGGATGAGAACAGTCTCCATACTCGATGGGATCTTTGTAGCCACCAAGTTAGAGAAGATAGAACACATTCAAGTAACCCTTAATCAGCTGTGTACAGATCACTGAGATTGTGTATAAATCACTATGCTCCTTAAAGGAGCTAGCATGAGATACTGCAGAACTGCTGGCCAAGTCACGCAGCCACTTGTTGCAGTCCCAGTGACCAGGCACTGGTGATTTACCAGCACCCAAGCTCCACCAGGGACCGTGGCAACTAAGGCCCAGTAATGACCAGTCTGTCTTCTTTTTCAAAGCTGTAACTATAGACATTTAGTCTAAATTTGGTTTCCACATACGAGTCAGTCACATCTCTTTGAAATTATTTTCCTATCATTCTTTTTCATATTTTTGACTTACCATTGATGTTTACAGCTGGCAACACTATAGACATCTTTGGTCTTCTGGTCTTGTTATGTGTGGTGGCTGGCAATAACAGGTGGTCCTGGAAAACAGGGGAAAAGATGCATTAAATCTACCCTGGAAGTACAGAGCTGGGAAAATTCTTTTCCATTCTATCTTAGCGGCATTCCATATAAAACTATTTATGACAGCTTAGCAAATTCAAATTGTTGAGGGAGTCTTCCAAGAGTCACAGCAGTTGCTCATTCTGGTAACTGAGAAGAAATCCCTATCGCATGCAGCAAAATATGAAAAAGCCTTGATCATGTGGAAAGAGATGGAAACTACTATTAGGCCCTCGTTCAACAGAGTACTTATGTATATGATTAAAGTAATTTAACTTGACTTCAGTGATATTTAAACATGTGGTTATAGGCTGAATTGGAGCCTCTACTTGCAGTGCTGTCTGCTTTATAAATAAATGCCATCTTGCTATATCTATGTCAAGCCCTATACCACATGATGCCTCATGCACTAGGACTGTATCAGACAGGGTTGTGACCGGTTGTGAATTCTGAGCTCTGCTGACAAAACCTACCAGGGAATTTTGATAGCAAAGCTGTGGTTTAATAGCTTATCTCAACTGTGAGGTGGCTGGGCACTGCTGTACAACAGCAGTGTTAAAACTAACTACCCTGAGTTTTAGCAATGGAAGCTGCATCTGCAGGAGACACTCTGGATATGGACCTGACCTGCAAGGAAAAATGCAACGCTGTTGCTGAAGTCAAACTGTTCAACTTGCAGCTGGAGAAATATGGTTCTTCCCTTATCAACAGAAGTAACATAACATAAAGTGCCAGTCTAGGCATCTCCTATATTACTGTGCTATGCTGATCTGGATGGACCAAAGAAAGGCTACTAAGGACAAGGGAAGCTTCCCATGCCCTTCAAAGCTTAGCTTCCCTGACAGAAGGTTCCTTCACTGCACCATCTCAGTACACAGTGGGCGTTGTGAGGGCAGTGTATTTTCTCCCTCTTAGTAATTAGGAACAAAAGACTGTGTTTATGTAATTGACAAATTGAGTTTAAATTTCTAACTCATATTTTAAGTGAAACAAAACCCTTCCAATCACTAAGCATCTTTTCCAGGTCCCAAAGAATTAATGGAAAGGTTTATTTTCCTAGCCCCTGCGTTTGCCTCTCTGCCAATCCCAGCAATGCCAAATTCACTCATAGTGGCTCTGAGAAGAACAAGAGCTGGCAGGTGCCACCATGTCAAACACATGGAGACCAGCTCATTAAGAAGTTTTTGCAACTATCCTAAAACCAGATCCCAACATCTGCCTTTCAGTTTTCAAGAGTCAGCAGCTATCTCGCATGGTTAAAAAGCAGAGCAGGTTTGATGCTCTCATCTCATTTTGTGCTTTCCTATTTGTAAAACTCCCATGGTACTTTACAAACCCAGGACTTGTAAACTTCACATGCAGCTTTTCAGCTCCCTGCTTAAGGGCAAAGAATGAGCACACAAACAACTCATGATTTTGGCCAGGGTTATCTTTTTGGCATACCGAATTAAGACTTCCTTCAGGACACTGTTGTTAACATCTTAATGTCAGGGTAAGTGTAATTTCTCCCTTTTAATACCTAAACATTATATTATTATGTCTAAGATTAAGGGAACTGAGTTACACACAAAATTGGGTGTTAAATATACCAAGATATTCTGTAGATACATTGCAGAAATATCACTCTTTCTTTTTTTCCCACCAAAAGATCACCCAGAATAACAAAGGACTGACCATAAGCAGAAAACATTACTTCGATAAATGACTGTAATTAAAAACATCTTGGTATCAAAATTATAAAACCACTCTGCTGTAATTCTCAGATCACATATGTAATTCCCATTTCATTTCTGAACCACTGACATTAAGACAACACTCAGTTAGGCAATGAACTTTACAGAAAAACTGTTCTTGAAATTCAATGTTCCCAAGGGAACAGGCCAAAGGTAAGATGCCCATTAAAACTAGATTTTGTAACAATGTCCTTGTCATGATTTGATGACTGCTTTTAACATTGCTCTAAAAATGCTTATCCTGTTGGGGTTTTTCTTCTTTTTCAATACTTCTGAGAGTCCGTAACATCATAACCTAGCAAAACACAAATGCTGCAATGATGATGACCTCTGAGTCATTACAAGTAACTATTATTTTTTGCCAAGATAGCTGAATGTTGGTACACTAATTGATCCTGGCTTAGTTTTATTTATAACAGCACTTTTATTTACTGTATGTATAAATTGTATTGAGAACTATCACAAAAACTTTACAATTGGAGACCCTCTACAGAAATAAACATCATAGAATCATAGAATAGTTAGAGTTGGAAAGGACCTTAAGATCATCTAGTTCCAACCCCCCTGCCATGAGTACCACACACTAAACTGTATCAGTATCACGACAGAGATTTCTGGAGAGCAATGAAATAAGGAAAATTCCTCCAGTACCTCCTGCACAATTCCCTTTCTTGTCTGCACCACAGGAAGTTCAGGTTGGACATTCAGAAACAGTTTTTCATGCATAGTGTGGTGCAATCCTGGAACAAGTCAGCAGAGAGCTAGGAGATTTTGGAGGTTTCCAAGACCCAGCTATACAAAGCCATGGCTGCCCTTATCTACTATTAGCAACAGTTCCACTTCACAGAGAAAGTTGGGCTAGGCACTACAGAGGTTTTCCCTACCCACTTCAGTGATCCTGTGAGTCTCTTTTTGCAGTCCACAGGATAGAGACTGGCAGTAGCAACTTCTCATAAGAGTCCTATGGTAACTAAGAGACAGTGCAAAGACCTCAGACTTGGCCTTTACAAGCTCTGCATCTCCTCCATCACGGTTAAATTAGAAGACTTGGCTCAGAATGACTTTGCACAAATTGTATTTCCATGACTACAATGCAGCCAAACTATTCATTAATGCTGCTGGGCAGGTTCAGATTCCACTAAACTGATTTGCTGGAAAACAATACTTTATTCTAAACCTTGCATTGAAAGAAAGATATAAAATTAACCTTTCTTAGTTCTACCTCACCTAGAAGCCTTTTTTTTTTTTTTTTTAAATAACAGAAGACTTAGATTTAATCTCAACTAATTTTAGACTTCTGTGAATGATAATTCAAGAGCTGCAAAGAAGAAACAAGCAGTACACGACTATCTGCTGTCTTCGTAATTCTGACTTTAACAAAAACAGCAAGTAATTTTCTGCTAGATCAGTCAACTGAAGTGGGCAACTCCAGCACGTATTTTGCTCTACACCAAGACAGCACTAGAGCTAACATGAGCTCCAGAGGAGTCTGCTGCTGTTCAGTGACTCATGAGAACAGTCTAGTTCAGACTGGTCAACCAACATCCAAACACCTCAAGCTGTATTTAATGAATGCCACCCAGTCAGTCTTCTTTCCCTGTCTCACAGAAACAAAAGTAGCATTGTTTTCTAGACCACAGTTACTGACATTCAAAAACCAAAGGAATATAAGAAGGAGGACAGACACATAAAATGCCAATATTATAATCTAGTGTAACCTAGTGAACTTATTTTACACAGATCATGGCAGGCCCAGCACATCCTGCTCAGCCACACAAAATCCTGTTAGCAAAAGAAACTGGTAAGATACCTATTATCTGTGTGCTGTTACTAGCAATCCCTCCACGCACAATCTGACAAGATCAGCTCACCAGATCTGATACAAAGCGCATTGGGAACCATTGTTGATGAAGATGCTCTGTTACCCAACATATTAGAATTAACTTCCATTAGTTTCCAGACTCTGAAATGTCTCCCAAAACTACACAGTGAAGTGGTACGTTCACATATCAATTCACCTGCTACTCCTCTGTTTTACCAGAGCAGTTTGAACAGTGTGAGAGTGAAGGCCCAGAGCTGCTCCAACAGCAGATAGTGAGACAATGAAGTAATTTCCACTTCATTTGTGTATCATTTGTGCTTTGGAGTTGCCGCACAACTCCTCATTGTTCCAATACCAACTTTCGAGAAGACAGGCATAAAAAAACCCCACCAGATCTATGTCCAAATGGCTGCCAGGATCTAATGTGCAAGATGCACACATTGTCTAGAAGTTGGACACTGCCGATCTCTACTACAAAGATTCATTTCTTAAAATCTGGAATTAGGGAAATTTATCCATCTCCCTAATCTTTACCTTTTATATGCAGGAGTGTCCCTCTGACAATTAGTCTTAACTTGCAAAGTTTCATAACTACCCCCATTCTACATTGAAAGCAAAGGTAACAGCGGGTATGCTGCACAATATCATAAATATTTTGCCTACTATTTAGCTACCTACAATATTCTTGAGCCCACAAACCTTCAAATTGTCCATAACTTTTATTGGAAAGCAATATGTAACTATTCATATGCAACATAAATTGAGTGTATAGATTAGTGATTAGGAAGAAATTAGACATACAGTAACATTGTTTGAATGCGTTTCTGAAATGTAAAAATATTTTCTCCTGTCCTATCCTGTTCTGAAATATGCTGAATTGCGTCCCAGAGGGGTGTGTGATGCTATTACTCATCCCTAATTTTAAATACTAGACAAAAGTGCTGCTTGGGATATTAACACATGGTACAAAACTGAAAATTAACAAAAGCAAATCTTCAAGTCAGCATCTGGTCCATGAGCACAAATGTCAACCAGAGGCAGAATAAATTGCAACTATTACCCAACAACAGACAGCCTTGGCTTGGGCCAAGATTTGCACTGAGATGAGATGACAATTTAAATGCATGATACAGACCTGGGACTGCTGGCAGAATGACTGGAAAAATACCAGCCTGGAAAGATAGTATTTCAAATGAGACCCTAGCTTCAGCATTCTCATTTTGCTTTTGATCATCTCTACAGTTCAGTGATATTGAAGCTAGATGACATGGATAGATAGATTAATACAGAGATACTAAAAATCCAGCCACAAACATGTTACCTTAGTTTAGTATTTTGGGATATAGAAACTTATTTTCCTGGGGATAAGATCTGAAGCTGTTACTTGTTAAACTTGTGATTAATTATCATATTTATTGAGTCCTTGCCACCACAAAACATTCAGGATAGTATATTATTAAAACATAACTATCCAGAGTTGTAAGCGCTTGAAAATTATTAGGCACCCCTATAAAATTAATTTCCTCACTGAATCTTTTTACTCTGCTGGCTAATTCAGTACCTGCTGATCTGCTTGTGGACTCAACACATGAAACTGCAATAAAGATTTTAAGGGTTTTACAAAAGATCACTGTTGTCAGGGCTCTAACAGGGATTAAGCTTTGGAGCCTTGTGTATCTCTAACCCTCACAATCAACTGGCAATCGAAATCCTGTGTGAAACTTCACTGTGCTAGAATATTCCAAAAGTTGCTGCTCAGCTTCAGCCTTAATCTCAGGATACCTGGTTTGTTCTCAAAGTCCCCTCTAGGTAACTTTTGGCCATCTTAGCTTTTATTTAAGAAAAATAATTGTTTCTAACTCTTACAGTTAAAGGACGTAAACAAAACATCATCACTGCATACCATGAATTTTCGTTAAACATCCTTGCAGCATGTACTGGAGGAAAACATTACCAGTGCTATGGGGAATGTTTAGAGATGTGCATGCATTTCAGAGATACCCGAGTGGCACAGGACACAAAGGAATGGATTTCCAAGCCCACCAAGGCTCTGCACTCTCAGCATGAGCTGTCTTTCGTCCTATCCCTGAGATTACTTATCTGTCAAATCAATTTTCTAAGATCCTTCTTTGTTGAGCTGTTGTGCTTAGGGTATGGGTAAGTATTTTTCAAAATCCTTTTCTAGTGCCTTGAGCAACAGCATTACCTATCAGAAAATAACTAATGTAACTTGATTTAAATGGGCTCTGTTACAGTGTATTTAGCACATCTGCCTAAGTAAACACTGTTTGTCATGCTATTGAAGGGCACACCACGCCTCTGACCCTTCCCAGTGGTTTGGAGCATGTACCTACCAAAGTACAAATGTAATCCACTCCTGCAAGACAGGCCCTATCTCGCTTCTCACAAAGACTTCATCAGGGTGTCTGAATGACCCCTGCTCTTTATTAAGAGATTAATCTCTGATGAACTAAGGATAATCTTTTTGAAAACAAGTGACATTTGTTACTTTACTGGAATAAAAACTCCAAGGAGACTGGATTAAAATATCAAAGGAAAACCTCAATGTGCTGTTCTTGTAATTTGCCTTGATGAGGAGATTTGATCTTTACCATTGTCTTGGAAACCAGCTATGTGCTAGAATATTGCAACTAACAGAGTTGCCAGAGCAGAGAGGGCAAATAGAGCCAGGCGCCTTGGCATGCCAAAAGGCTACTCTGTCCGGGCAGCTTCAGAAAACTTCTTACAGTAAACAAACATTGCAGCTGGCATTTTTTCATCTCTGTTTATGACTAAGAGGTCTCACAGGGAATCATGCCTCAATCTCTTCATGCTGTGATTCTACGACCACATTACAACCTCTGCTGGTTCAGGCTGAGAAGCTTCCCACAAGTCACTGAAGTGCTGGCAGATTCCCAAAGCTGCTGGGGGTCCATTTTTCTTTAACAGCACTACTTTTGGTAGTGTTCAACATGTCCTGACATCTTAAAAACTTATCTATTAACTATCTGACCACACCTAGTGATCTCAAGATGAAGCAGATTGAAAGCAGGTGGCTTTTTGACCATAAAACGTTGTCCATCAACCCCATGCATTGTTTTTCAAGCCTATTTTTCTGAACATCTTCACAGATTTCTGGTCAACAACATCACACTGAACCTTTAGAGGTATGCTTTCAGCCATACAGAGTGCGAAACAAAAACGTGCTTTCACAGGCCCAAAAAGCTGCGTGCAACTTCAGAGTCTGCCCTGTGCATTCCTCTGAGAAGCTGGACTTTCTAAAACCCTGGGCTGACAGAGCTAATGAACCAGCTTTTCTTTCACAAACCACAGATTTCACACTTTCTGAAAATTTCAAAATAATTGTTTCAGGCTGTCTGGCTCTTGCCAGAGCTGTTTCTGTCCTTGTCTCCTACACAGGCCACCGAACCTGCACTGAGCAGTACTGCGGCCTTTGTCATGCAGCTCCTGACCGGGAAACAGTACCTGTGAAGCCAGAACTTCATTCCTAAGACAGCCAGGGCTGAACTTCAGCAGCTTTCTGGACAAAAGAAGTGGCTGTTCTCCTGAGAAGAGAACTTACTGCAACACACTCATGGCCTAAGGGATGATTCTCATTTACCACAGCAGGTCCCTACACTGCAAAGCACACAGCACGGATCATGGTGTAAATGAGAATCAGGTCTTGGTGTATCTGTTTCTGGTTTCTTCTGTCAGTTCAAAGAGGACGTCTATGAAAGTTTACAAATTTGTAGAGGAAATGGCTGTATAATTTCACTATTGATTCAGTTAGGTGATGGCAACCATATGGTGTCCTGAGGATACACCACACTGGATAGAGTACTGGTCCGTCTGAAAATGCCAGAAGTTCCTGCAACGTTGCTTTTACTACAAGTGGACATTAAACAGGGCAGTAACTGCAGAGGGAAGGGTGCCTCTGAAACTGCTGATATCCTACCATTTCAGTCCAACACTTATATCTGAAAAGCATGGGGATGCTTTTAACAGCAGAAAAGAGAAATGAAACCAACTAAAACCTCTACACAAACCATGACTCAGCCACAATACTTACTCATTATACCATGAACTGTAAAGCTGCCTTGTTTTTAAAGTTGATATGCCTGTTTTGTTTTTTTTTTAAAAAAGGTAGACCTTACAAATCCAAGTGGATTTACACACCCCACCATGGATCATCACAGAGAATCCATGACACACAAAGATGAGTACAGGAGCAAGTTAAAGATGGGATAACAACTGCAAGAAATCTACAGAAAACCCACAATAAAAATTCACAAGGTCTGAAGCCTCTCTGCACTGGCTCTTGACAGCCCACCCTGGAAGGCTCCAGTAGTTTTACTACTTAGGGTTTAACAATAACAATTTAACTTAATTTGAAAAAGTACCAGTTCTGCATATATTAAACTTGAGGTTAGCTAGCACGTATTAACACAGTTTGATTTTGCAGCATCCTTTAAAAAGAGAGTTTGAAATAAAGAATTCAACTCCCACCCCCTAATCACAGAATGTAATTACTTTTCTAACTTTTAAGCCTATCTGGGGGTAGAGGAAGCGGGAGACTGTCCCATAAAAGGAAAGCTCCCAGAAGTGGTGGGAATACAGCTTATTTTCTGCTTGTATTTTTGCCAGAAGTGCTCCTATTCACACTGATGCTGTTCCAATCCCAGTGTTTCTGTGCATAGGTGGTTTTTACAGCCTATACTTTGCACACAGCAATGAAGTGATGAGATATGCTTTTTATTTAAGTGTTTTACCAGAAATAGCTCAATCCCACAGTCAATAAAATGTCCTGTAGTGTAAGATTACACCTTTCTGACATTCCCAGACAAATTTCTGTAAGTAACACCTAACTGCACTCTGGACCACTTTCTAGTCACTATCCCTGCAGAAAAGGGAGTTGCTATCCAGTTTAGTTCCCACATGAGAGACCTTTTAATGAAGAAGCCTTTAGTGCCTCTTATTGTCAACAGAGCTACTGCCAGATGTGATATGGCCTGGGCTCCAAAACTAAACTAACTGCAAAGCACCTCACTGTGAGTCAGAGAGCCTTGTGAAAATCCCAGAGACTTCAGAGGAATGGAAAATACACTGTCACAAGCCTCATTTGGAGGAGTTTCCTCCATCCCCTTCAACAGCAGCACTGTTGCTTGTTTACAAGCCGGGCTCAGCTTTGGAGCTTTTTCTCGGTGTGAAGGAGAACCAGTGGGAAAGAACCTCTTCCGGACTGAGAAATCAAAAGCTTATGGAATATAATAAATATATGGAAATCTGCTGTGAGGTGTGTCCTTGGTTTGAAGTCGTGTCTTCCTGGCTTAATTTGCTACCCTTTGTTTCATTTGGTATCTTACTCAGCTCCCTCTAGATAGAAGATCAAGTTTACAACTGAGAAAGCAAGAATAAAAATGAAAGAGATCTCATTACTTCATCAAGGTTTGAGAAGACCAATGCAACAACTTTCTAATACACAACAGACTATAATGCAAAGTATTACATAAACACACCAAAGGCAGCTGTAAAGCAGATGTCATACAGAGCCGGAAAAAACTGATATACTATACAGTTTTTCTATTTTTCATGGTTTACATTCCCTTTATTCAATTTCCAAGGCTGAAGAGGATGAATTATGCCTTAAGATAACACTGAAGTATGCTGGTAATTGGGTATCTATTAGTCAAACAGTAGATTCTACCCAGTGGCCTCTCAGAAGGATTCCTTGTTTCCCTTCAGGAATCAGAATACAAGCATACTTCCAGAAGACAGGCCCACTAACCTTCCGTTCCACTGAAACATCTATCTTTACCCTGTTAACAAAGTTACAGTAGCTGCAAATTACCCAAGATGAACCTGCCTCATTTCCATCCAAGCTTTCTGAATCTCACTTATAACTTGCAACACATCCTAAACAAAAGGCACTAAATACCATCACCCTTCCTCTGTGTATCAGAAATACTCCACGAAATCACAGTTTACTTGTGAGTACACGTTAATTAGGCACACCATGAGGCACAGCAAAGCCAGACCAATTGCAATGGAGAATGAGGTGAAGGCACCCCATTTGAACTTCATTTCTATCATAAACGTACTCTTCCTTGTACTTTTGTCTTCTTACCTTTGTATAGGAAAGAGAAAGAAAGGCTATGTGAACAAGGAGGGCATAGGACAGAGACTGGACAGAAATACAGCCAACTAAACTTGTCTGCAGAACTGCTTTGCAATGCCTGAAAGTAAAGAACAATGCATGCATTTGCTATGATGTAACTTTGGTTTGGCAGCAGATTAAAAAAAAATTCCTAAAGGCAAAGTAAGAGGATGTGAAGAACAGAATTCTATGTTCAAATAAACAGTTTTGGTTAAAATCATATAGGAAGGTTTTTAAGGACTTGAAAATGCTTTCATAATTTGTGTGTGTGTTATTTGTGGAAATTAGTTGAATTTCAAGATAAACTAGAAAAGGTTTGTCTACATGAATTGCTGGTTCAGTTCTGGGCTTCGGTGAAGACAAAAAAACATCCCACCTTGTACTGGTGGAAAAGTTCTTCGTATAATGTTTGATAAGTATCAGATTTTCTTCTAAAGGCTCTCTCAATCAAACTAGCATCATAAAATTAAGACATGTTTGCTCCAAGTTATTTGAGAGTAGTGTTTCTCTGGCATTTTCTGTCCTTCCCATGGGTTGTGTAAGCACAGAAACACAGTTCATCTGTAAGTCCCAGTTGAGTCTGTCAATTACCTTTGTAGATTTTAAAAAGTTTTAAGACCCAAAAGGAATTAATTGTTTTATTACTACTACCCATAAAAAGAAATTCCCCTCCTTCTCCAATTCACTGCAGCAGGGCTCTGCTTTTGCGTAGCATCTGCAGGCTATTAGTTTTGCAACTGCAATCTGTAATTGCAAAAACATGTAATTTAAGTAGGGCTTGTGAATAAGGTCCAGTAAAACCAAAAAGGATATAATCCAGATTCTTTGCTTCTCTGATAAAACGTTAGCCCGGAGTTTCTATATTTGCTTGCAAGACCTCAGGTCTTCTACATAAGACAAATTTTGGATTCCCAGAATTACTGCCCAGCTGGACATTGCCCCAAAAGAGCACAAACACCACAAACTGAATGGGGAATATTATTACCAACAAGCACCTTTTTCTGCTGTTGCATTTGCAGCCCTGTCACATAAGCCAACCAATGCACAAATACAATGTGGCTTCATGGGCACGCTCCGTGGATCCAGTATCATGAGATGGACTAGACTGTAAATCCTTATTTCTCTCTAGATCAGATTCCCCATGAAACATAAGCTACATGGGTCAAAAGAAATTTATGTCAGGCTTTTTCTGAACACTGAATCAACATAACACTGTGGTTCAAAATCCATTTGCTAATGCTGCTGTCCTATGCTTTCTCTTCTGACTGAGTTCAAAGGACAGTGAAGTGTACTAAAACACTTTGATCTCATTTCGTGGTGACATCTCCATCCTTAAGAGGTCTTTAGAGCCCACTTGATAATGCCACAGCCAACCTCACACACTGTCAGCAGCAGCATTCTTTCACACAGGAACCACATGGCTCTTCTAACCAGCATTTATAAGAACAATCAGGGCCTTGCCTGAAATCTGAAGGAGTCTGTCAAGATTATAGTTCTTACATACTTACCGTTCTTACTGTTCACACATCTTACTAACCTGCAGACCACTCATGAAAAGACCACATGTAGAAAATGCTGATAGCCATCAGGGCTACATACACATGAGAAATGTTTAGGAATAGCTACAGAAGTCCATGACAGGCCACAAAGTCTGTGACTTAACACCTTTCTGACAAACCAATTTCCTTCCAAAGCAGAAGAAAGCCTCCTTTCTTACAATGCAAAAATGGCCACACATGCAGGTAGTCAAGAATGCAAGAGAACTTTAAAATCCTAACCAGAAACAACTGTCGAGTAGACTCCAGACTTCAACTTTTTTTAAATCAAGGCAATTAATTTGATCACATTGTGTTCAATGCTACAACACAGATGGCACAAGATCCAGCCCTGGTTTGAAATTAGTCTTCCTGCCTTCTACAGCAACAGAAATAATTTATTTAAATCCCCCCTTGAATCTCCACACTATGTAAGATAGCTGCAAGGCAAGAAGTAGATCCCCTGCAGTTGTCAGGGTAGCAGACGACTCATCTTGGACAGCTCAGCCAAAGAGCCAAACCACCAGAATTTGAACACAGATGCAGGATTCAGTCTAAAGGGCAACTTCTGGCAGTGTTCAAGGCCAGGATGGATGGGGCTTTCAGCAACCGCGTTTAGTGGAAGGTGTCCCTGCCCATAGCAGGGGGGTTGGAACTAGATGATCTTTAAGGTGCCTTCCAACCCAAACCATTCTATGATGATTTTACAAAATGGATCTAAAGTATGTTCTCATGAAAAGAACAATTATATTTATTAGTAGTTTTTGGATAAAAACACCACCAGACTGCAAAACTGCATTTTACAGAACCTGCTACCTATTCTAAAGAGTATACATCCAGTCTGTCATACTGTACAAGAGGACTCAGTAGCCCAAATACTGAATGCGAGCAGATGCATTCTTGAGCTGAACACCTAGCATGGGATTTCTCTTAAAATGTACTTCAGTGTCTGCAAAAAGAACATAGATGTCCTTTGCAGCCAGGATACCAGGTACTGGATAAAAATCTGGTTTGAGTATATAAAATTGTGTTTGGCCAACAGCAACTTACATCTCTCAGTTGCTGTGACTGTCTCCCTTTCCTGATCCATCTGCTGATCTGTGATAGCTGCTAACTTGCTGGCAATACATTCACTGGGGAGGGTAATGCATATGGAGGCCGAAACAAAAAAATCATAGTGATGAGTGGCAAAACCCAGGAATAGCTTTCAAGACTAATGATAGGAGAGAAAAAAGTAATAGTCTGAATTAAATTCTAGGCCAAATCAATGAAAGCCAAAGCTCAGTTGCAGAGAGCACTCCTCTCTATTCTCCCTGCTGGGACAGCCATAGCCTGCCGCTGTGTGCCATGAACTGCCCAAGAGATGACAGTGGCTGCTTGATTCTAATTCGCAGCCAGAGAGATGCTGCTTCTGAAAGCACAGTAGATGTACAGGAATTTAGCAACAAGTCTTTGCTAATTGTGAAAGTTGAATCAGCTACACAGACATACATCAGAAAGACTGGAAAGTCTCTGTAAGAAATACTTGTTATTGCTCAATTTTCTGGAAAAAGCAATAGACCATGAGTTAAATCTTTGGGGATCTCCTGTCCTCCATCCTTTAACTTCATACACTCAGTGTACCTAAGTATGCCTCTTAACCTCTCTGATGGCAAATTGTCTTCACTGAGATGGAGGTATCACCTCCCAGCAGCGGCAAGAAATGATGGTTTAGGTCACCCACAGAAAGGTGTTTTATAAATACAAGCAGTACTTTCAGTAAACTGCCTTTGACCTCATTTTAAAAATTAAGATCTTTTTTGCAATGTCAGTAACTGAAGGGTAAAGTGGCTTTAGGAGCACCTCTCTAAGAAACCTGAAGAAATAGGTGCTCTTCCTTCTCTATCATTCTTCCTCTGATTTCACTACAGAAAATGGTTTCCCTCTCCTTCCACATTCTGCCAAAGTTGAATAAAAGCATGCCTTTTTATAAGCATAACTTCCCACAACGCAAATGCCACTGTCAAAACCACAAGAACAAACATGAGAGACACAAAGAAACACAATCAGATAACAAGGAAACAAATGCTCTTCTCAGTCAGCAGCAAGACTGCCTTTTTGCCTGAATCCCCGAGATTAACCCAGAGCTCTGTAATGACTTCTGCTCAGACCTGGGTGGGTCTCTGTACATCTTGGCAGCAGGGACAGGCAAAGTTCCTAGGCTGCTGATGGCTGGACAGTGGTCTGGCACACTTGGGCCAGGGCTGCTGCTCCAAATCCAAACCGCCTTTTGTTTTCCCCAAAATCTCACTTCAGAGACAAAGAGGTTTTAATATCAACATGTAGTGGGCTGAATTCAAATTTGATGGCAGTGTCTTAATCTGTGAAATGTGTATTGCATTACAGATGCTTGTTGGAAAGATGTTTCTCATTCTGCAGATCCCAGGACATCTGTATGGCTGAGGATTTCATCAACTATTCATAGTATCTTCTAATTAAAGAGATAGTAAATATAATAATGTTAAAGAAGCTGTGACCTCTGTTATTAATAATCTTAGCTGAAACAATATAGTATGAAGTCTCCTTTCCTTTTTTTTGACTGTTGGTTTGCATAACTCATATTTACCCCAGCCTGATGAGCTGCCTTCTCTTCACATAGCTAAGTTTCACTTCTAAATCTCAATTTGGAGTTCAGTTTTGTTGCCAAGCATCTGCCCTGTTTGAATTTCTAGTGTTGCTGAGGAAGATGTAAATCAGTTTTAGAAACAGACTTTATAAGGGAAAAAACATCTATAAACCTTTAATTTTTTTCAAAAAAAAAACCCAAAAAAAAACCCCCTCAAACCAAAATAAGGAAACAACCTGACTGAAAATGGTCTTAAAAGGCATAAATAAGTTACATGATTAACTCACACTTGGTGGAAAAAGGATCCTGGATGCCTGGCATTGAGGATTCTTCCATAATCACCATTAACCTACCATAGAGAAGTGCACTTCAGAATGGTGGGGCATATCCTACAGGTGGCTGAGCACAGTCACCAGGAATGGGAAGGTTCCTTCTCTGCCCCTCAGACCTCGCACCTCCCTGCCAGCCTCTGGCAACTGCCAGCCTCTCCTGTGAGTCCCCTGAACTCTTTAAGCTGTTCTTCTGCCAACATGATAAATGGCTCAAGGATGGATCTGACGAAGAGGCACAACCAAGGAACTGACACTGACACCAGCAACTCTCCTTTCTTGTGGTGGCAAACTGTTTAATTATGCACTGGTTCTTATCCTAAAAAAATCCTGGACGCTGCTCATGTGTACCTAGGGAAGAAAAGAAATCATCCAATTTCGAACAGTGTAAGAGCACAGTTTTGGAGTTTTTTTTGTTTGGGTTTTTTTAACTGCAGTGCTGTGGGAATTCATACAAGCCATCAAAACTTACGGCACTGTGATGGAGGCAAGGCACTGTGCACTTTTCATGACCAAACCATCAGTTTCCTTAGAAAAAAGCTTTCTCTTGTGACAACAATAGCTTACTTGGATCCTTGTCTGAAGCCTGACTGATAAAGGCTAAACACAGGAGTACAAACTGCTGTAAAAACGTCACACTCCTTGTCCATCTCTTGACTACGCATGTGAGTAACTGCCTGCCTGTCATGACAATTGAATTAGGAAGATCACAGGCACCACATTAGATAAAAGAGAGTGAAAGGTCAGCCTCAGGAAGGCAGAAATGTAGAAAGATGCTTGATTGCACGCTACTCAAAAGACAGATCAGGCTATAGCTTTCAAGCTGGGCCTGTCTCTCGTCCTGGAGAGCAGTATGTTTTCTTCTATGAGTATTTGCCAACTCTGAACCACATTTAAAACATAATGGCTGGAGCAAATAGAAGCCTTTCATCTCCCCACTTAGGCGGAGATTAATTTTTTCCAGCTTCACAAGTCTGATGAGTTATCTAAGCTTCCTTTAATATCTACAGAAGGAGAGAGGCACCTCCAGAAGGAAATTTGTCCCATGCAATGGTAGGTGTGTTGAGATAGGTGGGAAAAATGGAGAGGAGCTTTTCTGCCTCATTAAGCGGAGAAGGAGGCTTCTGTGGTGCTTGAGAAATTGTGGTGCCTGGTAGCCCATAAAGCAGCAACAGCAGCCTGTGAAACAATTTAAGAAAAAAACCGAGATGCAAAAAGTTAAGGAAGAAAACCAGAAGTATTAGAGGAACAGAGAAAATCAAGCAAACCTAAGCCAAATTTAGAGAGTGTGGACAGGGCACTGAGGAAAGTTTTGTGACCTTCTGTTCAGAACTGGTGAGACTATAGTTGGAATACAATGTAAAGTTTGGGATCCCCTTCTCCCAAGCAAAGATGGATGTGAGGAAACTGAAGCGGGGATAGGAGAGGCTATCAAGATCAGGTTAGGGCCTGAGGCATGTGGTCTGTGAAGAGAGATGAACAGGGTTGGGCTGGTTCAGTTTGCTGAAAAGGAGACAAGCTGGCCAATCTAGGAGCAACCTACAACTACCTGAAGGGAGCTGCAGAGACAACGGAGATGAACTCCATAGTGCTGGATGACACCAAGGTGCCACATCTGCATGCGGTGGTTTGGGACATTCATATTCTTCCGCTGCAAGGCAGTGCAGCCCTGCAATGGGTCACCACAGAGGTGAGGCATCTCTCTATCCTAGGAAGGTCCCAAGGCTTGGCTAGACCAAGCCGCAGCCAATCTATCTAGTGCTGACTCACTCTGAACAAGAGACCTGCAGAGGCCACATCAACAAACACTCCTAAGATTTTGTGATCATTCACAGTTTGAGCACAATTATTAGCAAGTGAAAAACATAATAGCAGTACTGCACAAGACTCTTAGTGGATTTTACAAAATCTTTTTCATAGAATCATAGAATAGTTAGGGTTGGAAAGGACCTTAAGATCATCTAGTTCCAACCCCCCTGACATGAGCAGGGACACCACACACTAAACTATGTCGCCCAAGGCTCTGTCCAGCCTGGCCTTGAACACCTCCAGGGTTGGAGCATTTACAACTTCCTTGGGCAACCCATTCCAGTGCCTCACCACCCTCACTGTGAAGAACTTCTTCCTTATATCTAACCTAAACTTCCCCTGCTTAAGTTTAAACCCATTACCCCTTGTCCCACCACTAGAGTCCCTAATGAAGAGTCCCTCCCCAGCATCCTTGTAGGCCCCCTTCAGGTACTGGAAGGCTGCTATGAGGTCTCCACGCAGCCTTCTCTTTTCCAGGCTGAACAGCCCCAACTTTCTCAGCCTGTCTTCATATGGGAGGTGCTCCAGGCCTCTTATCATCCTTATGGCCCTCCTCTGGACTTGCTCCAACAGCTCCATGTCCTTTTTACGTTGAGGACACCAGAACTGGACACAATACTCCAAGTGAGGTCTCACAAAAGCAGAGTAGAGGGGCAGGATCACCTCCTTTGACCTGCTGGTCATGCTTCTTTTGATACAGCCCAGGATACAGCTGGCCTTCTGGGCTGCAAGCGTACACTGCCTGCTCATGTCGAGTTTCTCATCAATCACCACCCCCAAGTCCTTCTCCACAGGGCTGCTTTGAATCTCTTCTCTGCCCAGCCTGTAGCTGTGCCTGCGGTTGTGCCGACTCAGGTGTAGGACCTTACACTTGTCTTGGTTGGTCTTCATGAGGCTGGCATCGGCCCACCTCACAAGTGTGTCCAGGTCCCTCTGGATGGCATCCCTTCCCTCCAGCGTATCAACTGAGCCACGCAGCTTGGTGTCGTCAGCAAACTTGCTGATGGCGCACTCAATTCCAGTGTCCATGTCACCCACAAAGATATTAAACAAGACAGGTCCCAACACCGATCCCTGAGGGACACCCCTCGTTACTGGTCTCCACATGGACATTGAACCGTTGACCACAACTCTTTGTCTGTGGCCATCCAGCCAGTTCTTTATCCACTGAGTGGTCCATCCATCAAATTGGTGTCTCTCCAATTTAGAGACAAGGAGGTCATGTGGAACAGTGTCGAATGCCTTGCACATGATTAATGCATTATGATGATTTAGAAACTCTGGTGTACAGGGAGATGATGCCAGTGATATCAAACAAATAAATGGGTGCAGTTCTCTGGCTTTATATATGCACATCTCACTTGACACGTGCTGCTAACTTAAACATCTAGAAATACAATAAATGCTTTTGCCTTCAAGTATTCCAACTATGTACATTTTGTTTGTGAAAGAAAATTCAAGCTAATTTCAACATTTTCTGCCAATATCCTGCAAAGTATGATGCAACCATATCAGAGAACCACAGAAGCTGTGTTTTCATAAATGTGGGTTTAGAAAATGAAATGCCTCAGTGACAACATTTCACCAAGCCACTGCAGTTTCCAGGTTTTCTAACTGTTTCAAAATACAGGGGACTTCAATGTCAAAGAAAGGGTCTCTGGAATTCTAATCACAGAATAAAGATGTGAAGAATGTTTCATGAAGGTTTTTATACAAGTAAGTACAACAGTGTACTCTTAGACACTGAGGCTACAAATACTACAGCAAAAAACCTGATTTCACTATATGGATAGCATCAATTGCATAAGCATTTTTTTAATCATCTGAACTATACTTCCATATGAACCCTCCCCTCTTTTTCTTACTACTGCAGTGCTTTTAATTCTGTGCAAGAAGATTAAATATCTTGGACTCACTACAACTTCTGCAAAATATGAGAAGTACAGAGCACTCTGATGGCCCTAACTCCTAATGCTCTCCTCCAACACAGCTGGAGGGCCACTCAGTTTGTCATTAACCAATTTGATATCTGTATTCTCTATTCTCTCTATTACCCCAAATCACCAATGAAAATATCTAAACAGGCCCTCAACGCAAGGATATTCAGAAGAGCAAGAGCCTGAGACTACTTCATCCTGGTGAATGCACTCCTTTTCATTTCCATTGCCTCTTGCCCTCTGAACACTTCCTGGCTCTGCAGAAGCTACCCCTGACCTGCACAAAGCAACATGAACTCCAGGCAGTCCCCAAGCTGCAGATCATTTTCCTCTCCCCCTCTGATCAGACAGAAATCTGCTCCTAAGCATACCAAAAGTGCACACAGCCCTGCAACAACTGAACATGCCTTTACTGGGAGGGAAACACACCCAAGGAGCATGGCAGCACTTTGTTTGATAGGTCAAATTAAATACTGTAATTTCATACAAGCCAAAGCAGCTGCGTCAAGGCTTTGTCAGGATGTTTTCAAAACAGAAAAAGTTCTGCAAGCAGATATAGGTGATTTGTAACAGAATCGGATAAAAGGTGCCATAATTGAGATACAGGTTTCTGGGTCTATTTTCCGTCTTTTAATCCAGACCAGTCTTGTTCTTCAGCATCTATTTCCTATGAGAATTAAGTTTCTGGAAATGACTTCTAGAAGCAAACAGGTAAATTCTTAAATTAATTATCAAGATTTGGAGAGACTACACAATCCAATACAAATTGATCCACGTGAAGAGGTCACAATCTGCAGGAAGATAATGGACAGTGATGGTTATAACTGCCAGGAAAGCAAAGGAGGGATAGGAGTGCTCTACGGAATTAAAAGGTAATTATTCAGGAACATACAGGACACCAGGCTGTTCCCCCTGACAAGGTCTGCAGCCATACTCTCCTATTTACTGACACACATGTGCAAGATAATGAGACTGAAGTGCATACACACGTTTTACATGCATTTTTTATATCCTTTTGACAAGTCACATGCTGTGGGTAAAATTCTCATCCTGGACTGCCATACAAAGCTGATACTAATCAACTCTACACTGAAACGGAAATATCCTGTCATGACATTGCAACAGTTTACCCAGCTGGCTTAATGCTCCTTTTTTAGCATTTCTACTCTCACCTCTGTGTTTAGCCTGAACCTAAAGAGTTCCTTTCTGCTTGTGTAGTTCTTTACAATTTCTCTTTTTTCCTAGAGCCACAGTTAAGCGCTTTTGTCAAGCTTTTACACCAAGAAAACTGCTGCATCTGTTCTTTTTCTCCAAATGTTTATGCCCCATTTTATTTTTGCACACATTTCTCCATATGGGCACTTCGGAAACTGAGCTTGAGAATTTCGGAAACTTCTTGCACCTTGGTTGCCTGCCGGAAAGTTACAGCTTACAGCTGGTAAGCAAATTCCAAACAGATGGTTTAGCAAAAGCAAAGAGAAACCCACAGTGTCCTTCCCTGATGTCAAGGAGATATCCTTCTGGAGATGCTGGCTCCAGTCTACCTAAGACAACACAATGGTTCCTTTTCAACCTTGTTTTCCAGTAGTCACCTGCCCAGTGACTACCTACTGAGCTCCTGAGCCTGATGAAAAACTCCAGGTCCAAGCACTCAGGACTGTTCTTAGAAAGGAGGAGAGCTGCACGCTCGTTTCCTGGAAAGGAGATTAAACAAGAGCCTCTCAGATGCTAACAAGCGACTCAACCCAGGAACCCCTACACTGGCCAAAGCTTCAGAGAAGGAACCACCAGTGAAGAACAGCTTGGCAATGTCCACTTCTAGAGTCTCGGGGAGAGGATTGTTTAATACACAGGATCCTGACTGGACTAAGATCAAGAGAATAAGGCCTGCGTACCTTACTTGCACAGAGCGAGCGCTCAATCTGAGCACAGCTTAGACTGTTTTCCTCATATTAGATAACAACATCTCTTCGAGATAGCTGACACTTCAAAATTCATTTTGGATAGTCACAACACCAAGGAACAATAATAATCACTTATGCAATGTAAATGCTTAGTGGAGCTTTGCTAATCAACCTCCAAGGGCAGCAGCCCATGGAATTTAACAGATAGGCCATTTCTACCTTGTACTCTCATGGTACACCATGCTGTTGAATTGTTCATGTGCCTCTCCCACATAGCTTTGCCTTCTCTTGATCAGAAGTATTTACTACTGCCAGCATGATTCATAGGCACATTTTAATGTTTGTGATCAAAACACAAAGAGGATTTCCTGAACTGTGGTTTCCAGAATGAGAGATCTCTCAGTTTAGCCCAAGATAGTCCAAATTCTTAATCACTGACCCAAAGCTGAACAGTTTCCATCAACTATGCTGGCAAAACTCCAGTTTATCCAAATACATGGCGAGGAGCAAGCTATACCAGGCATGAAACAAAATTATCTCATTCTTAGACCCATCTCTGCTTTAACTATCAGAAACAAAACTCCACCCTACTGGGAGCTGGTATGGAAGTATATTGTAAAAGAATTAAGCTGTGAGAAGCTGCTATGGACACAGGTAGAACACACCTACGTAGGTCTAAAAGAACATTTAACCATGGAGCATACACTTCTGCAACGGACCCATCCCGATACTGTGATAAAACACAGTGAAGTAAAAAAAGACTGCATTCTGGGGAAAAGGCCCTACTGCTTTCTAGAATTCATAGAGAGCAGATTTAGGTGCCAGACAGTCTCCCAGCATTTCTTAGCCCTTCATAAGGAGCAAGTGAATTTCTGCAGCTCCTACTCCATTAGGCATCCCAGCAGATAGGCCACAAGCAACCACGAGACTCAGACATAGAAAACAAGTTTTATGTTCTACTCTCAGTTTTAAAGCCAGTTACAAGTTTCAAAGTCCAAAGTTCAACAGATGAAAATGTACAGTTAATTTAACGACACTTCTTGTCCTAGGAGTGTAAGTGATTTAGAAATAAAACCTGGAACCCACAAGTGTTCTGTTTGGTCCAGTGGGAGGTGACGATGATCGGCACATACTCATAATAGCACCTGGGCTCTTACTTCATAAAACAAGCTTTGTGTGCTGTCCAGCTGAAAATCTGGCAAAAGAACTAATTCAAACTAGAAGCAAATAACTTTCTCTGACCAGAATTAACTCTAAAAGTATGCCTAGGATTTTAAATAATGTTCTCAAATGTAATATTATCATAATTAACATTCGCTAAAAGGTACAATTTCTATTGTGGACACTAACACTACGTAATGAAACCAGGAACACCTCAATTCTGCAAATTTTACTTTTCTAAAGATTCTGTCTAGGGCTGTCAGAAATAAAAAATGGAAAACTGAGAACAAACAGAAAAAAATCAGTAGTCTGAAGCTGTGAAAGTGTGAAGTCCAACTAAGAAAATAAGCGTGGGTATCTCAAAGTGCTCTTTGCATATACTTAATTCAAGGCAAATAAATTATCATAAAGGTCATTTTTTCATTCAGAAGCTCATTCCCACCAAACAAAGTCAATGTGTAGTGGCTACTGCAGCTCCAGAGTTGAAGGTGTCATTTCTGTCTTTATACAGTTAGGGCTTAGTCAGCATCGATTCCATAATTAAATACTCCTACAGATCATAAGGCAAGAGCCCATCATTCCCTTCTGGGAACTGTTCAGAATAATTTAAGCCAAATTTTCTTCAATGAATATCATGCTATCACTAAAGGAAAATACATTATTACAGTATTATTAATGCATTATTAAGCTTGTGTTATTCTGCTTCAGAGCTGCATTTCCACTGCCTGCTCTAATTGAATGCACATTACTTGTTTGCGGATAAACTTGTTTTCCTGGTCACTTTGATGTCAGCAACTGTTCTCTATTCTTAATAAGTGAGATACTGCTGTCACTTCCTTGCTGAGACAATTCCCGTTTTATAATCACATCTTTCTCCCACACTTCTCAATTATACTTCTCTAGCCTATGCCCACACCAATTTCATAAGCAGTGGTTCTTTTACAAAGGCTTTCCAAAACCAACAATCTTCTTGTATTTCTTGCCCACAACTCTTTGTCTGTCAAGCATGCAGCATATTTTAAATACATGTATACTATTACTGGTCACGTCTGTCTGCAACCAGTTTGGGTTTTGGAGACATTTTTTGCAGTATGTTTTATTTTCACTATAATTATCTACAGTGTATGTTGTCCTTCCAAATACTAGTTTAAAAATAACAAAGTATTAGTTAGGCCTGGGACATATAAGGCTCAGAGAAGTCTAGTGATGGCATTAATATGATTCATGAAGTTCCGGTAACCATGTAGAAGAGAAACGAATCAAGACTACACACACAAACCCCAAGAGTGTCTTCTGCTCCATGCCAGACATATTTAAACAACTTTTATGTCTGCTTATACATCTGTCCTCAGCACCACACTCATTCTCCATTTTATCTGGAGGACAGTGGGGTTTAAAGGGATCCAAAGAGATAAAATCAGATTGACTAAGACTTTGCTTCCAAAATGTCTTGGAGAGCTAGGAATAGACAAGACACTTCCAAAGGAAACAAAACCTCACTTAATGTAACAGGCATTACCTCCCTTCTCAGAAACATGTTCTGCATTCTTGTTCAGGTCCCTCCTAATCACTGTTTGCATCTGGCTGAGTCAAACAGCTGCTGCCTGGGAGACACTACATTGCAAGTGGTACTTGCTGGCTGCTCCTTGCTGGCTTCCACTCACTGCACATCCAAAGCATCTCATTGCCTGGCTCCTTCTCTTCCTTCTTCACTCAGCCTGCTTGCTCGCTAGACCAGATGCATAGCCCTTTGTTATTTCACTCTTGGAAGTATGCTCTTACAGGGGAACACAACCTCTAGGCATTGAAGAGTAACAACAGTGAGAAATAATGAAGCAACCAGAGGCTTTGCTGGAAAATACTACAAGGCGTTGATAGAAATGCTTCTGAAGAATTGACAGGATTTAGCTGAAAACCTACAAAAACTTCTTAGGAGCTTCCTGCTACTTAAACTTGGAGTTCTGTTATTCTGGTACACATGTATTTGCATAATCCCAGGATTGAGGTAAAGCCATTTGTGCTCCATAGACCAACATTATTTTTCAGACTTAATCTTAGATTACTATATTTCTCTTTGGAGGTTTTTAGACTAAGCTCTAAGATGCTACCAAAAGCAACATCTTACCCAGCTGGGTATCCAGAAGGCCATAGAGAAACCTTCTCCACACCACCTCCCAGTCCCTTTGATAGTCTCTTTCCCTACTCCTAACCTACCAGGAATATTCCACACCTGGAAGGACAACAGTTCAAGAAAGACCAGAAAGCAAGTTTGCTTCACTGTTTTCATATGGACAGCAAGGATTTGGGAGGAGAAAGTGCTCTCTTACACAAAGAGAATCCACAGCTTAACCAGAAAAGAGGGAATTTGTAACAAAGAATGTAGCAGGCCAGACCTCATATTCACTAGTGACACTTTGATGGAGAGGAGGTTTTCATAATGTATTTTCAAATTTGAAAGTCAAATACAGTCATAATTAGACAGAGGCTGGATTGCAGAGCTTCAAGGCATGCTGAAGCACAATCACACACACTGTTTGCTTTCTCAAATATTCCCAGGGAAGCAAGGGTTGGCCTCTCAGAGAAGACAGTCTAAAGGGTGACCTCTGCTCTGAAAAGGACAATTTTATCACAGATACTATGCCCTGAGCCTCAGTTCTTTCCACAGATAATATTCTCAGCATTTGTATACAATATAGGACAAGATCTTAAAATCCTGAGATAAAGTAATTCTTTCCTCTGAATGGCTAAGGTCAGGCTCCCCAGGAGAAAGAGGAGTTTGTAAGATCTTTCAAAAAACTGCATGTTAACTTGCAGCAGTTGCAAACCCACAGGACTCAAGCATATCAGATAGCTAACATGTCTTTCAGGTTAGCAGGACTATGTGAGTCTAATCAGTGCATTTTATCTGAATGAAAGACTAAATTATACATCCCAGTCCACAGAAATCCACAAAGTCAACAGCAGAAAACTTCATGTTCAGTGAAAATCACCCATTGTCAAGTGCAACAGAAGAGGAGAAAAGTATGTGTTAGAACCGCATTTCTGACTATGAA
The DNA here is from genome assembly GCF_000696875.1 of Nestor notabilis. Classification (NCBI taxonomy): domain Eukaryota; kingdom Metazoa; phylum Chordata; class Aves; order Psittaciformes; family Psittacidae; genus Nestor; species Nestor notabilis. The sequence continues at coordinate 34,479 of NW_009934103.1, read as the reverse complement.
ACATCATCTGAAGCTGACTTCTTATAAAGCAGTTTTGCCTGCAGTATGTAGACAGCATCAAGAGTGCAGTGAATGCGAACCTGTCTCACCCATACTCTCTGAATAAATTCAAACTATTGCCATTGCTGTGTGGGCAGCAGAGCAAACTACTGCTACACAAGCACGTTAAAGGCAGGCATTATAATCTTTTGCTGTCTGAAAGTAATATGTCATCCCAAATACAATTAACACAGCAAAAGCTTATTACCAACAAAAGCAAAATGCAACCTAGATATTTTTATTCCTAGCACATTGAGAATTCACACAAAGAAAGAACAAAAGTTCTGATTTAAATTTGGCTTAACCACTTCAGTGAAAATTTGTTTGCAGAACTTGAGAAATCCTTAAATGCTCACTGCAGATGTTGGCTTGTAGGACCAGAAATTCTCATCCATAGTAGTATGTTTCCCTGAAGCTCTATGGTTCATGGCACTGAAGCAGAAATTCACAAAGTGAAATTCTGGTCCTAATTAAGTTGGTAAATGCTTCCCATTGATTTCCACCAGGCCAGCATCATTCTTGCTCTAACAAATAATAACCAGAATCACTTTTTAATATCTATTTTTTTTTCAATGCAATATACTGTAACATATCATATACGTGCTGCATTAAATGAAATTGGCAAACTTGGCTATCGAGGAGCACTGTGCTTTGAAATCAATAAAGAAAGTAGTGAGAGGAAATGCTAGTAGCTTTCTAAATTTCCCAAGAGAATCAAACTTTAAACCACGCTTTCCTTAAGAACAGTAATTACATTCTTACCCTAAAAAAGTCACTGTCCTTAATAAGCCTGCAGAGATGTCATTACAGGGTCACTGACAGAATCTTCCAGGATGGGGAAAATCTACTGTCTAATCACTGCAAGTTGTGGGGACTCTGATCCTAACCACACAAGTGGGACAATCTGGAGCAGCATTTTCAGGCCAAAGTAAATTGGAAAGGATTTGTTTTTTCCAATTATTTATTTCATTACCTCCTATTCAAGTAATTCTAGAAACAATATCAAGGTCTGAATACTCCATGGCAAAACAGATGTGAGCTCTGAGAGAACTGTTTGGGTGCCAGGCTTACAGAACTGCAGGGGCAGCCAGGTGTCGATCTCTCTGCTGACAGAGCGCACTGTATCAACTAACTTGAATTTTGTAGCCATGCTCCACTGGGGTTTTGGAATAGATCAAGCAGACTTGGTATCACAGATGTTAAAAGGGCAGCAACCAAAGATGCTGGCAGTGTAACAGACTCAATTCTGCCTCTTAGACCTGGGAGAAATGGAAAGAAGGTTCAGCGCCAACTGCAGCCTCCAACGTGCCTCAGCAGAGTTAAAACTGCCGTACTCTTTTCACAGAAGCACCGAATCCTGTTCTTGCTGCCCACTGCACAGACCTCTCAGCTCTGAATGTGCTCCCAAAGCCAACCCAAATCAGCACAATTTAGAAGCCTATTGCAAAGACATAGCTTCTGAATGCTGGAGCATTTGGGGACAGCAGAGAGCCCAGCTGTGAACATATACAATGGGGAATGTGTATGTTTTTTTACATTGTTAGGTGTCAGTTTCTGCAATGCTGTAAGACCACTGAAAAGAATGGCTTCCTAAAAGTTATGCAGCAAGAAAAATAAAATTAACAAGTTAATATCTCAAGAAATAAATGGTAATGAGCCCTGCCTACAAGGGATGCTGGCTGCTGAGGTCTGGCAGAGCTGGGAGACAGCACTGCTTCAGTTCAGGAATTCTTTCTTTACTCACTGTCAGTTACATATTTCTTCTTGTTTAAAAATGGCATTACAGATTCCCCTGGCGATAGCAGAAAATTAGTTTCTCTGAAGTCCCAGAGTGAAAGCTCTGCTTCTCATATGGACTCAGCTGATCCAAATACTACTTTATTTTCCTCTCTTCTTCTTAAAAAAGAAAACAAAATCAAACTCCAACTGTACATTCGCAGACATGGAAGCCTTCCAAGGCAACAAGAGAAAGTAAAATTGATGAGATCATGAAAAATTCAGTCTTACAGGTAGTTACAGGTACCAAGCATCACCAGAGAGAGGATGAGACAATGCATGGGAGCTTTGCTCCCTTACCTTGCACCCTCTGAAGCCCTGGCAGAGTTCTACTATATGAGAAGCACGGGCAGCCCTAGCAAATGCCATCTTCTAGGAAGTCGAAGGAACTCAGGGCTCAGCTCCTGTGATTCAAGTGAGAACATGCAGAAAACACACAAAAAATGTGTCATATTTCATTACACGCATACAGGAGAGATGCTGGGTTATGTGACACTGCACAGAGCAGAAAGCATGTGGAATGTGGATCCCAGAGACAACAGGTGGAAGTGATCTCTGGGGATCCTCAGTCCCACCTCCCACTTGGAGCAGGACCATCACCAATACCAGATCCATCCATCCCCTGGAACTCAGCTGGATGAGTCCTGTTCTTTCGTATATGACTTTTAACATCTTATTAAGTGCTTGGGAGTGTCTGCAGGGCAAACAGCCAGAAAGGAGAACAAAATGAGAAGAACATATCCAGGCCTTGCCTTCCAGCCTGAACAAGCGGACAAGCGAGCAAGCAACAAGCAAGCAATTTCTGTCCTGAAACACTGAGGAAGAAATCAGCCCCTCTCTCAGCTCCTAATCATCAGTGAAAAGGGAACTGCGGTGCAAAGAATACGAAGTCAGCAGTCCTCAGGGGAAGGTGAAAGGGCACTTCCCAGGCTGAGGCCCTGGTGATGGCACCCCCTGGGCTGCGCAGGAGTCCTTTTTTCTGCACTCACAAAAGAACCCAAGCAAGTAATTTAAAAATGCCTCAGGGCAGAGCTTGTCATTAGATTAGTTTTACCCTGCTGAAATGAGGTAATGCATAAAACTGCCTTCGATTTGAGGATGTTTCATTCATAAACAGAAATAGCAGCAGCTTTGCTACCAAATAAACTTTATACATGATTTTAAAAGTCCCCACACCTCTCCTTGTAATAGAGCAGACCCAAGCAATAGAGATTCTGTGGCACAGGACACTGTTTCCAGGGACAGCTCTGCAAGTCAAAACGAGAGCTGGCAACTTCCAGATCATTAATCTTAGTGTAAACAGAACTCATGTACCCGTGCATGCATTCAGGTGGACTACAGCAACAGCTGCAAGTGAAAAACTAGACAAACACTATTCTGCTTTTTGTTCCGAGTTTCCAGAAAAAACTCTTATATCAATTCTCCACTCCCTTCTACTCATCCTCAGGATATGTGGAGCCCGGTGCTGGCCATGTTTGTGTTGCTAGCTGAAAGAACAGCAGAACATGCCAAGCATTTAATAACAAAATTCCAGCCTTGTGACACAACCGAGTAATCCCAAGACTGGAAACTAGCCTCATATTTCTACTCAGCATAAAACCCTAATCCTAACAAGAGCACTGCTATTTTTATTTTGCCTGAACCTTTTCTAAAGACATGTATCTCACAGATTAAGACTAGGCTGAACTGGGTTGTGTTACCTATATACATATGACATCTACAGATTACTAGAACTATGGCAACCCAGAAACTGCTAGAACTAGTTTTGCTTATCTGTGTGCTCTTACACAGAATTGGTTGTAGCTGTATGAGCTGCTGTAATGGCAACTACTGGTTCTCCACCACCGTGGGACCCCTCTCAGGACATTCCTGTGATGAGGAAACAAATGGAACTACAGGGTCCTATGAAAACCATAACTGATCATGAGCACACATATAACAATTACAATCTAGTATTACAAACACAAAATTGCAAGGCAGGAGTCTTAGCAAGTCAAGACTCCAGTTTCAGGCCAGGACAAAGATGCATTATATATATGTCTAAGGACTCATTAAAACCTCTGAAAAAGGGAGAGAATAAACTGTCTCAAAAACCAGTTGGTGTTTCAACCACTGCTTGCCTCGATCATTTCCATCACCAGATTCCAAGAAGCTTCTCACTACTGCAGCTGTCCTGGCTTCAACATCACTCAGGCTTGCAGTACATGAAGTACCATCAAATACCTGGAATTCAATTTTAAAACAGCTTTTATGGTCACTAACTGAACTGCAGATGTGAGGATGTGCCTGTGTGCGTAGCACAAGCCTATGCTGCATCCCAGCACAGATAGCAGAATTGCTCATCTGTCTTGATTTACAAGTCACAAAGCAGCAGAAAAATTGTGCCACTGCACGCAGTCCTGTACAGCTGCAATATGTGACACACAGAACTGCAAATGCAAGTGTTTTAGGGGAAGACAGAAATACTATTATGTTAAGCTAGCAGAAATAATACGCACACAGGCTACATTTACTCCTATACCCAGAAGCACATAAGATTTATACACCTATTAAATAAATATCCAGTTAACTGTACCAATTTTTTGACTGCTAATGTGTAATTGTTTAACTGGAGGGTTCATGCAATTTTGCACTGTCTTGCCATGGCACTACAATGTTTTCTGCAAAGCTCTATTTCCATTCCTAACTGCGATGGACATATTTTGCAAGGCCATGATCTGGCCATATTACTGTAAAAGATATACAGAAGCATCACTTATGAAGAACCAAATTTAGCTTCAACCTTGACTAGGTCATCTTTTGTATTAGAAGGAAATACACTCAGTGTGAGAAACAGTCTTACGGATACACACAAAAGGCCAGTGTTGAACAACTACTACACTTACTCTGCGAAATGACACCACGTAGAATGTATCTTCCCTTCTGTGAATAGCTTCAAAAAAATCTTGATAGCTCCTTGGAGAGGCATAATACACTTGCAG
>NW_009934103.1:0-29652 GCF_000696875.1 Nestor notabilis | reverse complement strand
CCTGAGTTCCTGCTGAAATGAAGAAGGGGAGACGGTAATTATTTTAGACAAGAAAGTTAACTTCAGTGAGACGATGACTTTAAAGACCTGCTTTTCAAAAGAAAAACGGCCCTTCATCCATTGAGAAGCATGACAAACATTAAATATAGGTAAAGAAAGTTAAACTGATGGGTATTTTTTGAAAGTTAAAGGTGAATTAAAGGTCTTGCTGTGGGAAACATTTCCAGGCTTGATTTTATTCATGCTTCTGAGGCTGGTAAACACCTGCTTGCCAGCTCAACAAAAAAAGAAGTTTCAAGTCAACCTAAAGTGTCTGAAAAATTGTGATGACTTCTGAAAACAAGTTTTAGAATTAAACGTCATTCTAAAATTAAAAAAAAAAAAATTACTTTTTTTCTACTGTTGAAAATCTAAACCACTCAAAATGAAGGAAGTGCAGAGTTATGCATAAACAGAGCTTTTCATTTACTGTCAAGATTTGCTCTTGATTTTTAATTTAGGCAGTGGAACAGAAATAAGATATTCACATAATTCTGGATTATCTTTTTCACAATTCTAATCTTACATATATCAGACATGAGGAAAAGGACACTGTAAACTATTCTAAGCAAAACACTGGCAAGCCATACAATCATGGTACTTTATCTACTGTTTATCTTGGAAAGGTGAGAAATTCCTAGCATATATTGCTGTCATGCATACTTCCCCAATCCCATTCAAAAATAATGTATTTCACTGAATCACAGAATTGACTAGGTTGGAAAAGACATTTAAGATCATCAAGTCCAAACCATTACCCCAGGACTGCCAAGTCTACCACTAAACTGTATCACTGAGGGCCTCATCTACACAGTTTTTGAACACTTTCAGGGACAGTGACTCCACCACTGCTCTAGGCAGCCTGTTCCAATGCCTGAGCACCCCCTCTGTGAAGAAACTTTTCCTAACATCCAATCTAAACCTCCCCTGGCACAGCTTGAGGACATTACCTCTTGTCCTATCACTTGTTACTTGGGAGAAGAGACCAACCCCTACCTCTCTCCATTCTCCTTTCAGGTAGTTGTACAGAGTAATAAGTTTCCCCCTGAGTTTTCTCTTCCCTGGACTAAACAACCCCAGAATGTAATCAAATTGGAAATTTGTACTTACACAAACCATTAGCTGGAATTTCAACCAGTCATTTTAATTTTTTCCCACTTTAATAACATACTGTCTGTTCACAGTATTTGTGGCAAAAACACTGACCAGGCTATCCCTCCCAAGCTGTCTTCTGCTGACCCAGATTTTAAACTGTGGTGGCTAATTTAGATTATTTTGGTATGTTTCTAAAATATACATAACTATGCACTCAAAACAAGACACAATCTATCATCAAGTGATTTTCTTGAGCAGCAGTAATAGTAGACTGTCATTATCTCCTCTTCCACTGCTAATACCATTCTGTTGTAACCAAAAGACTGCAGCTGCCAGCCAGTTGCTCTTTAGCAGGACTGGGGGTGTAAGTCCTGGGCAATCATGAGCAGGCAGCTCTAACCTATGTATCGTCTTTATCAGACCTATGCAAGTGAGGAATCAGATCATATCCTTCACACACAGGAAACAAAAAGTTGAGCTAATTTGAGCTTGATGACTCACTCATAAAAACACGTAGGCCCACCAAATCGCCCCTGAGATTCAGCACTGAAGTTTTACTGTGATAAAAGGCATCACACCCACGCATTGCTCGGTAAAACACATCCTGAAAACTGAAACAGGTCCCGCAGATCCGTTTGCTCGCCCACACTCCAGAAAATATAGCTAGACCTAAAAACCAGCCTTTTATAACCCTAAGTCCATCCAGAAAAATGTTCCAAAACACTTGGAAACCACTGGGCCTTTACAGAGCTCTCCTGGTCTATGGAACAAATCTAACACTAGTCCCAGATTCCAACTGATACTAGTAGATTATACGTATCACACCATACCTACCTCAGAGTATCTCAAGGTAACCACAATGGACTGCTCCATGAAAGGAAGGAAGGAACTTAAGATCCAAAAGTGGGTGCAAAGCATCATATTAAACTGTATATCCAAAACAGCGATGCTGCGTCTGGCCATTTGTTGGGAAAAAATAAGTATTTTTTTGGTTTAAGTTTGAAGGGCATTCTGTTATGCATCACAGAGCACTAGGATGTTGTACATACGGTTGTTTTAAGAAGGAATAGGGTTGTCAACACAGTACTTTACGCACCAAGAAACACCATTTTAATAGTGCTAAATTTAGAAACAGGAAAATAATTGGAGAGTCCCAGTTTGATATCTGGAGCCATAAAAAAACACTTGCAGAAAGTCTCATCAAAATTGCCTCTGAAGAAAGCTAGAGAAACCATAAAGAGCTGAGGGGTTTTAATGATTTTCTTTGAAATCACCTTAATTTTTATCTTCCTCCTCTGCTTTGATTACACTGCAATACTTTTCAGTTCATCAACTGTCTTTTGGAATCCATAAGATTGCTGGTATCATCAGTGCTACAAAGATAAAACTAAATCCTGCTAATGTCCTCCTGTTCATGGATTCAGGCCACCAATAAGGGTGTTCTAGAAGATAAAGGTCACTCAATTTCCAGTCACTGCAATAGTATTAAAAATTAAACACCTTGCCTGTATTCTCCCTAAGGGTAGTATCAATGACAAAACCAAATAAACAGCACCTTTCCTATCTGCCCAACCCACGAGGCCCAAGCACTGCAGAAAGGACATGGGATGCTGGTAAGCAAGTTGAGTGCGAGCCAGCAGGGCATCAGGAGCACAACTGCATAGTGGGCTGCACTACAGTAAGGGCCTGGAGCACAGAATGTACTAGGAGAGACAGGAGAAAGAGGGAACTGGGCTTGTTCAGCCTGGAGAAAAAGAGGCTGAGGGGGGGCTCTTACTACAATCCTCAGCTTCTTAATGGAGATTGAGATAATGGAGATGGAGACAGTCTCTTCTAACAGAGACACACAGTAAGCCTGAAGTTAAACCTACTTTGAGTAAGAGGTTGGACCAGAGATCTCCCGAGGTCCTTTAAAACCTAAACTACTCTCCAATTCTATGATTTCATGGAGCATCTAAAAGCTGATGGCTCTGGGAGGAACTTGAAGTCTGTCCTATGTTCTTAGCAGTTCCAGGACAGTCACAGCATGCAGCTGCCATGACTCACTGGTCTTGTTCATTTAAACATCAATCATCTGAAAAAAAATCTCAACTTCCTTGTGAGCATGCAGAGCTGCATGATCTTGCAGACTGTTTCTAATAATCCAAATTGTCTTTTTTTTTTTTTTAAGAGTAATGCAAGCATGTACACTAAACTGCTTTATGCCATGAAGTTTGTTCATTCAGTCTTCAATTAAAACAGATATCCTTTCCTTCATCTGCCTGTACAACTAAAAAACCTTAGTTTTTTACTACTCTTGAAGACAGTGAGAGAAACCTCCCTTTTACCAGACTTTGAAACTTTCATATAAACTAATGACGTCCCAAGACAATTCTCCCTTCCCCGCCTCTTCCCCCACTCCAAAGACGCAAATCTGTGTAGGAAAGGACTCTGCAAAGTGAAGTAAAATACTTCTTAAGGCTTATTGGTAGAAAGACCCTAGAAGAACAGAGGTGTGATACAAGCAACCCTTCAAGTGTAGTTTAAATCATTAGAAGCATTTATTGCTAAGGAAGAGAAATCATCTCAATAAATGAAGCTAGCACCTGGCTTAAGAATCCTGATAAGGTGAAAACCGATACTTTTATTACAATCTGTTGGTGACGAATTAGGTTATTAAGTAGAAAACAGTAAAAAGGATGTTCTGTCTTACCTGAGGCTGGTGTCTGTGTAAGGCATGGCCACTAGCTGAGAATCTGCCTTCTTGCTGAGGGAGCTCTGAAAAGGGGTGGGGGGGAGGGTGGGGAATAAAAAGATGACACAAAGTGAAAACAATAAGCATTTTCTTGGTTTGCCACTACATACAATATGATGCACATAGCAAACAATGAATATATAATGGTGTGCAGAGGCTAATCAGTGCCCTGCACAACAAATGTGCATTTTCCCACTAGTGAAACATAAATAACTGAAATGACCAGCAATCAAGCTGTAATCACAAAAAACCCCAAGTGCTTTACTACAGCCAAATTTGAAGGCACACATTCAGAGACAAGGGAAGCTGGCACCACACAGCAGCTGCACATACTCTGTCATTCAACTGCAAAATTTGCTATCACTGACCTCAGATTTGCAGAATTCTTCTGAGGTCAAATCACTTTTTAACACTGCCAAAATATACTACCCATAACAGACTTCCTGGTGTTTGAAACAGTAGAAGCACCTAAACTTGCCCTACTTAATGTTCTACCATTCTCCTCTGGACACCAGGGAGAAGAATCTGAAGTTTAATATTCAATACTTTTTCTCTAGAAAAGTATGGTATTTCCCACACTGTGAAGTTCAATTATTTTTAAAGCTGTTACTACCTCTTAATCAAATGAAACACTTTGAAAACTCATGGTCTTAATTTCATCCTCACTATTGGTATGCCATGTGGATGAAAAGAATTCTTAAAAATGGGAAGTATGAGCACAAGTTTCATAATTGTGTAGTCTTACCAAAAATGTATCCCTCTAGCAAAAATATGAAAAAAGGAAGCAGAAATATTTCAACAAAACCAATCAGCTGTGCTCCTTAACAATGAGCCAGATCCATGTGCTGTAGGTTGCATTTCTCTCTACTAACCGTTTATCCCTATACACCCTTACAGAGAAGTCATAAAAAGACTATTAATTTTAGTTTAGACAACAATGAACATATTTTGATGACTGCTAAAAAAATTAAAAACTTCTAGACTGAATCCAAGAGCAAGAATGGAAGAACTTTGACAACATAATAATCAACCAAACACTGCAATTCAAAATGGGAAGTGTTGGGTACTCTAATTACAGGTACTGTTGCTACTTTTGTCTATAATGACAAGCGCGGACAAGTAAGAGAGAATATTTTGTTATGCTGAAAATACCTCATCACGCTATTGACTCATGAGTATAAACCTGTCTACCTGCATAACCCGTGCTTTTTGCTGTTGGTTATTTGACGACCTTCTAGATCTTGTTCGTTCCACTTCATGTCTATGAACCCATCCTCGAAGTTCATGATTCAGCCTAGAAAAACCCATGGCATTAACAGTTGTTTTGAAGAACAGTGGTAGAATTGTTTAATCTTAGAAAACAGTTTAAGTAGCCATTACAAGGTGCTGCAGATTACTACTCTTTTACCTTATAATAATTTATTGTTAATACCAGAGTAAGAAAACTTACTTGTAAGATTAAATTTATAAATGAATTCATAAGGAAATATCTATGAAGTATTGTATCATGGATGTTTCAACATAAAGCAGATACAGTACTTTCTTTTGCCCAATGAACAGTAATTCCAAAATTACTGGAAGGACTATTGAAATTTAAAAATCAAAAGTTCAAGACAAAAATATTAGTTAAGAAGGCTACAATATGGCAAATAAATTTGAGACAAAGAATGGACAAAGCAGAACAAGCAGAACTAGGTGTTTTCTAACAGTGAATAAAGCACATGTGCAGTGTCAGGTTCAGTCTGCTTGCATCAGAAGCTGAAGAGTAGGAGACCATCTTTTATGTCTTTCAGATGGAATAGGCTTTTAGCTGGACTTGATTGCCATATTATGAACATTTCTACATATGAAGCGATTTCTATTCTACTTCTACTGAGCCATGAAAAACCTCCAGGCAATCAGAAAATTGTTATCTGGTTATTACAAACGACCAGTGTGAAAACTGAGAGAAAATTATCACCAAAAACATAAAAAGATTACAAAAATACAAGTCGATCTCCTGTCTCTATGGTAGTAGACATTTGACAGTGCAGATGCTTACAGAGGCACTGGTCACATACCAGATAACACTGTGAATGGACAAGAACATCATTCACAGTTATCTACACAGTAGCACTCAGTTTAAAACTAAACTCCTTACAAAAGCTTAAATGCTCGAAAAAGGTTGTTTGCTCACCTCAGTGACTCTGTCCGGTTAATCAGGGGCTGACAGGGGGGTGTGGGTGGTGAAATATATAACAGTGGTTCCTCTGAGACTATCATCAGTGCTTTGTTATCAGATACAGAATGATCATACCTGGGGGGAGAAGACATGAAGAAATCCCTTAAAATAGTTTTTCCATGAACCTTTGACCCAATCCAGAGAATAAGCACTACCATCAGCAAACCCATAAAGGTTACAGCTGCTCCCATGGGACCTTTGAAACAGGTGAATAACAATTTATAGCAAACATCCAATGGTCTCAGTCAATTCCCTAAAGGGATCTGATAGCACTCAACACAGGGAAGACAGATGAGCATTAGCAGATGTTGGATCTCTTCCCAAACAGGCCAGATACTGAAATAAAAAGTAGCCTGTAAAAATACTCCTTATAATATGAAAACCATAAGATCTCTGCAGAGGCAACTTTCTCTTTCATTTCAGAGCTGTGTAAGATTTGCTACAGAAATACTAAATTTATTAGCCACTAAAGCCATACAGATGTGAAGACCATGAGCCATATGACGATGGAGCAGCCACAAACTGGATTACAACAGAGTGGAGAGGATTTACATCTCCAACAGCCTCCAGAAGCTAGTTTAGCTTTGATAAAAAGTGAAAAACAGCAGGTATTTCAACGCAAAAATCCACAGCACTTTCAGCAACAAAGACTAACATTCCTTTCTCCTGGTTATCTATACCTCCTTAGGGGTTAATTACTTATCACCAAATACCTATTATAACTTCCTTTCTTGATAGGGTATGAATATAACAGCCTTAGTCCTGGTTTTGACAGAGACTTGTAGCTCCTAAACCTCCACTTCTTTATGAAAAATCAAGTATAATGGCTTACGAAAACCTTATTCACATTCCTCTCCCTTTCCCAGCTTTCTCTCCATCTTTGTATCAGCTTCTCCTGTTTACTGCATCTAGAACTGGTAAAGGAGAATATGCAGCTAAGAGCTCACAGCATGCCAAAAAACAGGGAGAAAGAGTGAAAGAAAAGGAGGAGGTACAGGCACTAGAATATATTCCTAAGAGAACCATCCTATTACTATGTCACATAAGTCATGGTTTGAAACATGCCATACAGGACACAAAGCCCTCACCATGGCTACAGCCTTAAAATACTTTTGATTTATTACCTTCTTTCTGCATGGCAAAATACATTAGGGCTTTCTGCACATCTGTGCCTGGCTTTGTTCAACCAGCCAAAACACTTAACTGGAAAGGGACAATCTGATAGGATAAATCTTGTAAGGGGAAAACATGAGCTGGATTAGCCAGGCTTCAATCTGGAGACAATTATATGCTCACTTGTGCACTGAATGCTAGAGATCTAGAAGCTTGAAAGCAACTATGTAATTAAATAATGGGTAAGCCTAAGGATGGACTCAGAGATTTCTAAAGAAGTACAGCATTAAATTCAGAGTACATTCTTAATTGTGGACTTCCCCATCCTTCTCCTGAACAACTAAGAAAATAAATACTCTGGCTTGAAAAGTAAGAAGAGATAGATAATATGACAAATACCATAACTATACAAGTTAAAATAAAGATCAAGGAAAAAAGCAGACAAATGAAGAACTGAAAAATGTCATTAAAATCCCCATTAAAATCCCCACTTGTTTATATGCTCTCTTCCACCACACTGTCCCTAACACCATACAAGACAGCCAGAAGCATACGTTTCTGAAGCTGTATGTATTGGGTAATCTTGGACATTAAAAAACATACTAATTTCAAAAGCAACCTGATAAATCTTATTAAACAATAAAGCAGCAAAAGAGATCAGCTTTCAAAACACTGTGTTTGTAAACCCAGTTGCTATATAAGATCAGCAATAACACTGTCCAAAAAGGTTACCAGATGGAAGGGCGGTGAGGTCTGAAAGCACAGTTGCCCTCTACCACTAAAAATATGTTAAAAGTTTTCACCTCACCTATTCCTCTTCTCAGGAATGATGTCCCCAGGTATTTTCTGAGCTGTGCTGGACTCCTGGCTAGCTGAGAACTCCAGAAGATTTCTGGTCCGGTGGTTGGAACTTGCAGTGGAATCAACTCCATTGGGATCCTTTTCGAATACCCTGGAAAACATAATAAACATAGTAAAACATACCACATATATAAAGGGACTGCAAGACACTTTAATGTAAGGTGTTAAATACTCAGGTGGATAAGTTTCTGGGTGCTGCTATGTTACACGGATAAAGCTAATGTAAAAACATGATATGTCATTATATTACTGTCATTATACTACTGTCATTAGTACCAGAAAAGCACTTCTGCTCTCTTTTTCAGTTTTAATTGTTTGAAGGATTTTGATGCTCTGGTTTTCATGTTCCTCCATAAGTTTAACTTGATGAAACTGTAATCTGTTTGTAAACTAGACCTGCACGCGTAAGAAAATTACTTACATTCAAATCACAGTACCCCTGAACTTTAACTTTCATCAGCCTCAAAGCTCAATTGACATAGTTTATATGAATACAATATGTAAGGAAAATACAGCTACCAAATTCCGTGCAACTGCAAGCCTGGAATATTAGACCAGGCATCTAACAAAACTATACACAAATTTATATATGCTTCATTCTACTTGGATTTAGAAACACTGGAGGGGATGACAACCCCATCTACATAGCGGCAGCAGGCCACGGTCCCAGATACCCATGTCTGCGTTTGCACTGAGTGAAGGATCTTCCCCAGGGGATACTCAGCCAGCCAGCACAGGAACATCTGTGCTGCTCTCCATGCAAATCAAGGTAGCAGCATTTCCATGAGCTGGAAAAATGATCAGGCGACAGCTATACAAGATCATCTGCATCCTTAGTTCAGAAGGGTGATTTACAAATGAAAGATCTTAAAAGCACAAAAGCAAATCTTCAATATGTTCTCTCTAGAGGCTAGCTTTACTCTTTTGTAAACATGGTTGCTTCCCAAAATATGTCTATTTACACAATGAAGCCCTAAACTTCTTAGCTAACAATAGCAGAGCATCACCAGCAGCAACACAGAGAAATACAAAAATACAACCAGACCCCAGCATGCTGCTCAGATCTTTGCCATGAATGTTGATCACTGCCTACAGAGAACATTTTAATTCACGCCCCATCTCTCTTGTGTAGCAGAGCATAAACTCTGCAGGGGAAGATCTCATCTGTTACATGGCATCACTTTGCAGAAGGCAAAGAATACAGATGAAAATAAGAGAGAAAGGCAAGAACTAGCAAGAAGGTCAGATTAAATACTACACAACTAAGCAGAAGGCACACAGACATAGTTGCTTTAGCAATCCCCTCACTTTTGCCAAGACACTTGTGCTTCTATTACCAGTAACCCAGGTCTCCCCCTGAGTAACTGTTAACATTCTGCAGAACTGCTGGAGCCAGGGCAATCCCAGATCCAGGCTGACATTGCTTTGAGTGCCTTCTCTCCTTCAGGTTTTAAGGCAGCAGCACAGAATCAGGGCAGCAGAAACGCTATAGGCTCTGTTTTCACTTAGTGACAGCGGGCAGAAAGGTACTTACTGTTTCCTTGCTGTATATGTACATTAGCACACAAATGTCTCATTGCTATTGAACAGCATGGAAAGCTGGATGGTTTATTCACAGCCTCACAGATCAGGCAACACCAGGATATCCAATTTTACAGAAACAGTCACCACTATCTACTATATTTTATGAGATCATGTTTCTGCTCTTCCAATGAAAGCATCAGCACAGCTGACAGCATCTCAAGCCCAGAACCAGAGCTCAAAACTCTGTCTGATCCTTAAAGGGATGCCATATGTTCCTGCTGGAAGTTACTTATCAGTGAAATGTCCCTACTCTACCTAATTTGGAGCCATGACAGCTAAAAATATATGGAAGTTTATTCATGAAACAAAGAATATCCATCAGAAGATTTGAAAGTTGTAGCTCTCCTGCCAGCCATTTCTCCATAGCCTGAAGTGTATCAGCTGCCACTGTGTTGACGGGCCTACTGGGTCTGGTATTTTATCCTATCCTAGTTCTCTCCTTTCTTGTTTGAAATGACATGGCAACCAGAGAAAATTCCCTCTAATTATTTAGCTAAAGCTGACAAAAACCTTATCAGTAGAATTGTAACATATCTGCGTTTTTCCATGATGGTTCTTCCTTCATGTTTGCTGCATTCTGCAAAGGCAATTCTTGTTATTTCGGGTTCCAGGTTGGTGAAGTAACTAGTTTGAGGTGAAGCACCATATGCAACACGTTGCTACTCCAGTTCACCCTGAACTCTGAACAAAAGTAGAGAAATCCAAACCAAGTCCACCAAGGATAAAGATAAGCACCACTCTGCAATCACAGCTAATCTTCAGTTTTTGTAATTGAGCTGTTTTAGCCATACAGCCACTCAAAACCACATACACCTCATTTTATACTTGCTTTAAAGAGAAAGGAAATGTTTATTTTTACTCTTCTCATGCTTAAAATATCTTAATCTTGAAATCGAAATTTAAATTTCGCTTTTGGCAGCAGCTAAATATGGGATGTTTCAACCTGAAAGAAGATACAGTCAGCAGCAAAAGATAAAGAAAGAGGTGAACAAAGTACATTTTGCCATCCTTACAGGCAAAAACCATGACTCCCGCTTCCGAGAACATGGGCACCAACTTGAGGACAAAATTTATTTTGTATTATTTATGGTATTTGTTCCAATGCTCTTTTCTTTATCAGGACACAAAACACTTCCTTTGAAGTGGGGCCAACAGCAATTTCTACCTTAACCTACATGGGCTACATTTGCCTCCCCTTTCCCACTCATTTTTTAGGGCTCTGAGGAGGACCAAAAGCTTCCTTCTCAAATACATCTTAAAAACAAGAAAAACCAAAAAAAAAAACCTTTCTTGCTCCTTTGGTTTGCGTCAATGACCCAAAACCAAATGAACTTTCATTTTGAATGAGGAAACCTCCACAACTTGAAATACTGCTCTGTTTCCACCTACTAGTTACCTGGGGAGTTTTGATAGTTTTTTCCCTCATCCAAATAGATGACATTGTTTTGTGGTGTCATTTCTTCCCCTTACTCCCACAAGAGGTCACTTGTGGAGTTTGTCTGTAAATAGGGCTCCATCTTCAGGTAACAGATAGGAGAGGACATGTAGGTAACAGTCTCTATCTTCTGACTTCTTATCCTCAAAGACCTTTCCTTGCCAAGTGGGTACATCAGGGTATGACACAGGATATCAGAAATATTCCTCCTTTGACATCTCAAACTGACAACGGGGAAGAGTGTAACTTTAGACCAAGAAATCCCTTAAGCAACTGGGATGAAGGATGGACCCCTCCTGCAGATCGGTATCTGGAAACACCTGCCCACCTGAGGCGTACTGAGTTTTACAAATGCAAGGCAGAACAGCTACAATACAAGCTGGAACAGGAAGCATCTACAAAGCAGATCCCAACACAGTAACACTGAACATGAAGTGAAGGCATGGATAGTATTTTCATTCTGCTGGGCTACAAGATGAGAATTTGGAGAAGAAGGAACATTTTGGCATATCTGTCCTGAGCAAGGTCTCCTATTTGCAGGAACTGGAGTTGCTGCCCCACATTAAGTCAAGAAAGACTGAAGCTGAGAAATGGCTCTACTTGACAAGACGGCCGTTAGAAGTTGGAAGCTGGAAGCTTTTCTTTTTGGCCACACTTACACACCTGGGGCACCTACCAAGGCTTTGCAGCCTACATCTGGACATCGCAGATACCATGACCATTAAGGGTTTTCACAGAGACACAAATACCCTGTCCAAGCTGGCTGAGCTATTAGCTTGTTTGAGATGCAAAGCTCGATCCAAGGGAAAAAGAAAGAACCTCTAGATATTTCATGCAGATATTTGTTCTAAAGTGTAGATAAATTTGATTATAAGAGGGAAAGAAAAGCAACACTCCTGTCATGGTTTCTCCAGGCATTTAATGGCACCTGATATTTTAGCTGTATTTTTACTTCTTTGGTTTGAATGTCAGTGTGATAAATGTGAAAGCAAGTCTTGCCAGGAGCCCAAACTAAATTTCATTTGTACTTCTGGCTGAACAAACCCCATGCACTTCAAGTTTTTGAATACTGACATTTAAGTTGTACAGTAATTTGTAGACGAAAGCCAATAGTGATATCATAACAGAGAGCTTTCTGGGGATAGAACCATTTCTGAATATGAGCTGGGATGTTTCCAATGGGCTAAAGTTGACATTGCAAGAAGACACCAACCAAGGACCTTGTCCTCTTCTTAAGTGATTCCAGACAAGGCTGCCAGAGTGCCAAACGCTTTCTGGAAACTATTTCCTGTTTCTTATTCCCGAAGAGGGCACCATCTGCTGACAGCAAGGCACTACCTTCTCCTGCCAGACTGCTCTACAGCTACCCTCTGTGAGTGCTCAGCTAGTAAAAGGAACCCAGCCTCTTTCCTCTCCTGGGGAGGATAAGGAAAGCAACCCAAACTAGAGGGATAATCTCTGTGGATTTTTTGTGCTTTTCTTTCTCTAAAAAAACAATTTATTTTTCATAAAGCTGTTAGAAAAGAAAGGAAAAAAGCAAGTATTGACACCCAGAGCATTTACTTTTGCTTAGAAAACTATTTACAGTTATTTGGAAGTGGGTTGGATTTTAATGCCAAAGCTTGGGCAGGCCTGATGCAAACTGTCTCAACTGCAGTGTTCATTCAGGGCAAAAACTTTGGGCATTTCACTCCCAGCCCAGCTGATGAACATGTGGACAAAAGAGTAAGTTATCAAGGAGTGCATCTGGCATTCTGCACATGCTCTGCACCAGCAGCAGCAAGACAAGGCAAGTGAGCACAGCCAGGCCAAGGTACAACTCTGCCAGGATGAACATGCGGCTGTGATCAGCAAAGGAAGAAGGAATCACTTCCTGATCCTGCAGTTGTAGTTTGCAAGAAAATCAATGGTATTCAATTTTATTCAAGTGCCAGCCCATCAAGAGAGGTTCTGAAAGGTCTGGAACCTGAACCTAAGTTCAAATTACTCAACCCATTCTTTCCTCTCAATTTCTCTCTCTCTCTTTCTTCAAGGAGAAACTACAACAAAAGACCAAAGCTGTGCTACAAAAGCAGTTTCTAGCTTTGGGACATCTCCAACAAAAATGTACACTCAATTCAGTATTGAAACATATTCTTTCAGTATCAGAAACAACAAAGTAAGTTCCCCATATTAGAAGCATTAAGAGCTACAAATGTCTTTCAGAGACAGCTTCTGCTGGTTTTGCTAAAACACTCAGAGGGCTCTCTATTTCCTTGGCAGCCAGAAGCAGCTGGCTAACATGGTACTGCTGTATGCCTCTTGCACTCATCTAGTAATTTTCTCTTCACATTTCACCAGTTCCTCACTACTAGTGTGTAAGAAATTAATAGCCCTTCGACTGTCATCATTTATATATGTATGTATATTTGCATACTTCAACTATACAAGACATTTAAGTCTATTAAACTCATGAAGATATATGGAAGGCTATCAAGGCTTGCCAAAAGCAGAGAAACAATCCTTTCCTATCCTTCACTGAGTGAAAAAAATTATTGGATGAACTGACAGTAAGAAACTCACCCTATTGTATTGCCCATTTTATGTGATTCTCTGTTCTCACAGCATCTTTCAGAGATGCTTCAAGCAGTGCAAGTTTAGACAACACTATCCAGCCTACAGCTGAAGCAAATCATGGGCCATGGGCAAAATGTTCAATGCTCACCTCCTGTTGAGCTCAAAAGCAAGATTTAGTATTGTCGTGATGTTTTTGAAAATACCCCAAATGTCCTCTTGAATTAGCTGTGTGGGCAAAGGAGATCATCTTGTTACCATAACACAGCAGCCAGTCCTGGGCCGAGATCTCAGTATGGTTTGGATCTCACTGCTGTGCTGCCCACACTATTAATGCTCTCTTTTAAGGGAACTACAAAATTATTTCTTTAACCTTCTGATATCGCACCACCACTGTATCCCTAATCTCCTGCTTGCCATAAGGTGAATCCGATCCTTTAATCAAGGAGTCCCGAATTAAGGTTCAAACAATAGCCAACTTGCACAAAATCAGTGCTGAATGCACCAAACGTCAGAATAATCCTGCTCTCACATGCACCAATTCAAGATTGCTCAGCTTGAATAAGGGCTCTAAACCATACTGACACCACCACAGGTATGCTCAATAGCTGCTTTCAGCAGCTCAAATCACACATACTCCAAAAGCTCAGCAGGCTACATTAGTACTGACGAGAAAACTGCAAACTAGATGGGATGCTAATCTGGGTGCTGGTGAGACTTGTGTTTTCCTTACTTCATCCTTTAAGAGCAGCAGATCATGGCAGCATGCAGCTGAACAACCCTTGAGCAATTTCCTCATTTTCAGTAAAAGACACTTAACCTTAGCACTTTGGGATTTTTATTAACGGTCTTTCAAAAGTCACAAATCACTGCTTCTTCATTTGTTGTGTACAACGACAGCAGACAAAGCACACTTCTCAGCTACCCAGGCTGGTGTCTTTATTTGCAGATTGCTCAGTGGATCTAAATTTTTAATAGACTATTCAGTTTCCAGGATAGTCCTGGAAAGTAAAAGAAAATCAGGACACTCTAGAGAGGAGCTGCAATGAAGTCTCTACAAAAAGGCCAGCAATTCTAGCACAGCTGTTGTAGGTCAGCAGGACACAAGAGATTTTGAAGCAGCAGCTTTACTTAGCTCCATCAATCACCACCTCAGTTTAAGAATTTTTGGTTACATCATCAAGTCTGTTTCCCAGTTTGAAAGGGTTTCCAGTCATACAGAGGTGGCCAACATGTAAGAAAAAAAACCCTCAAGACTAATATAAAAATCGCATCACCTTCTCTTTGCAGATCTGCCCTTCCTCTCTCCAATTTCATATTTTTCCGTTTTCTGTCCACTAAATATCTGAAATGGTAGGACACATTCTGGCTGGCTGACATCTTTATAAATGCTTTAAGACTGTTGTCAGATGATAGCCACCATGTAAGCTTAAGCAGACTGATTAAGGGGGAAAATAACTAGGTAACACTAGGGCCACTAGCAAGTATGTGGCTTACATGCTTTGCTGCTGCTACCTCAAGAAGCAGAGATGTAGAAAACTTATGGTTTGCATCTTCTGTGATCATTCTCCCTTGCCTACTTTTTATACATTAGTTAGGTTAGTTCCCTGAAAATATTTTACTATCAAATGTAGGACTTGCATTAAAAATACCCAAACATCCAGGACAATTTATATTCAAATGGGAACAGGGAAGAGAAACAAAAGAAAAATATTCCCAAAATAAATACATGGATTGTTTAGACTAAACATAGATTGTTTAGAACATGTGCTTGAGTTTCACTTGTTTCAGCACTGTTTGTGCTTGTTTAATCCATTTTCAGGTTCGGTTACTATTCAGGCACAGTCCAAGACAACTGTGGAAATAAAACAAGGAAAAAAAAAAAAAAGGCATCTAGGAACTGTAATAGTTTGAAAATTTTCAGTTTGCATGTTGAAAGCAATTAAAAAAATAAAAAATGCACATAATTAGATGTTTCTTAATGTTACAAATCAGCAATCCTAGAAGTGTCACGACAGCTAAGAACACAGCTGTGCTGACCCACACTGGCTCTCACAGAAGGCAAGTTTGAAGGCAGAAGATGCTGCCTCCCAGATACCTGCCTCCAGACATCATGGTTCCAGCTCCCAACCCTGCTGCATGCTGAGGTTTGTGTATTCACTGCCTTTTGTTCAAGTACTGGGGGTTCTAATTTCTGTCTTACACCTCATGGTATGTAAGACTGGGGCAAGGGGGTGACCTCTGCACGGAATTGAATCAAAATGTTTTTAGCTTTTTCCTTTCATACACCTCACCAATCATTCTTACATAATAATAAAAGGAAGTTTTTACAGATGGTAAATCCAAATCCAAATAATTCACGAAGATTAGAGAATAGTTCGTTGACACACAGATAGGAAATTCCTGGGCACCCTTTTTCTAGTATAAAGCAAATAGATAAAATAGAAACTTACACTAATAGAATTCCTGCTAAATTATTTCTGCTTTTAATTATTGAAAATTTCAGTTTTCTATACAAAATATCAACACACCCAAAAGAGTTTAATATACAGTACAACATAATGCAGAGTTACTATTAACTTTATACAAGCCACTTTCACAACCAGAATGCATTCAATTCATATTCCATTTATATTTCGTTCAACTTGCATTCTTTTCTCAGAGATAACATGGCACCATGTCCAACACTGCAGAATGTTCTTAGAAGCTTGTTGGCAATTAAGCAGACGGGACTGGACTCTCCCTCCAATATTTTGAAACAGGTTTCTTAGGTCAATACACCAGCTTCCCTACCAGACTTTCAGTCCTGCTCTCATAGTCACAAGTTCAACGGTATAGGTTACCCACACACATAGTATATTTGTCAGCATGAAAAAATGTGTCAGCAGAAATAGTTTTATCTGCTCTACTTGTGTGCCAAGGGCTGCAACATACTGAACTACTTCCCATAATCTTAAAAAAAGCAGAATAGCACAGCCTCAGTCCTTGATGAAACATCACAAACATCTCTCCACTTACATACACAGTCAGCAAGGCTTAAGACAAATAAACAAAATTATATGTGAACCAGTGTTAGCACAACACACATCCATTAAGGTAGAAGAAAACACAGAACTACTACACAGCCAACTATCCAGATGTTTTTTTCTTTTGTGAGATGCCAAGTGCCCGAACACTGCACCTCTATTGAACCACTGCAGGCGACAGAGGGTTTGCAGGACTCCCCGTCCTTCAGCTTCACATCCCCATCCCAAAACAACACAGTCACTTCCCTGCTTTCCATGATTTGAAGGAAATAAGCAACTAAAGAGAAAATACATGTATCTGTACTTTTGTTTTACCTCTAGCCTTCAAAGAATCCTTTCACTTCCAATTAAGAATCTGAGAATCACCTTACAATAGGGCCAGCTAAGGGAATTTTGAAGTCTGCTAAAGAATTTAGGGGGTGCACTTGCCATGATTTTGCTGGTTTGGGATGTTACTCTCTCTTTGCAATGGTTAATTGGTTTTAAATAATAAAATATTCAGCACTAATATATTTGAATTAAAACATCCTGTGCCTGAATGCTGTCACACCTCCCTCCATACAGGTATGCAAGAGAAACTATTTCCTACATAGGAGAAATGGCAATACTGTCACAAAGTTTCAAACCATATTTATCTCCGGTTGACCACTGCATAGAAATTAGGTATTCCACAGTTAGCTGACTTGGGGGGAAAGTACTTTTGCTGAACTATAAGTTAGCATGGGTATTATAACAAAAAAATTTACTTATTTCTGTAAGAAGTTGCAGGGACTGAAAAACATCATGTATTGTAAGCTTCTGTTGTTAAAGATTAGGCAGAACAAGAATCATGGCTATCACATTCATGGAGCTACCATTCAGTGACACCTCTACAAAAGGAAGAAAATGCATATAAGAGGAGTGAAATCTTAAGTAATATTTTGTGTATCCCATATTCTGGGCCTTCCAAAGGGTATTGCACAACCAACATTCACAGCACCTTGATACAGTCTAGTGTTTTAATTGAAATGTAAGCACTTATTCTGCTAAGGGGCGGGGGGGGAAGGCAGAAAGAATAATTCCTTGCAAATTTGAAATTATGTTTATCTTCACTGCCTAAACCCAGTACTGATGCAGACCACCTAGTTCAGGCACAGCAATTACATTGGCATGCTCAGCTACGACACCAGCCAGGAATGGCCAGACATCCAAGAATTTTTTCTGCTTTATCTACTTTATTAAACACCAAATACGTCAAGAAACTAATCCTGTCACATTTCTATAGTCACCAACTGTTGCAAAGATATGAACACAGACTGCTCTTTCTGTCTAATGTGACAGCAGTTTCTTGCCATCAAGTTCCAACACCTTACTCATTTCTGGGGGTATTGAAGCTGACACAGGAACTTTGGAGCACTGTGGTAAAGTAATTCACACCATCTTCTCTATGTTTCCAAGCCTCTCAAAACTATGCAAGAGCTTCATACATTCCAACTCCTCACTGTAATGTGGAGGCAACTAAAATTTCTTCCAGCTTCAAAAAGATTAGTGGTTCTAACAGTTATCACCAAGTGTCTCTCAAGTGAATGATACTGATTGCAAATGCAATTGGGATGTACAAATCAATCACTTAGTATCTTGAAGCTGATTTTTCTACCTGATAGTCAAAAGTTCCAATACAAAACCTAAATGCATTAAGAAATGATCTATCTTAAAAGCATCTATATCTAACTAAAATTATCAGCTGTATTTCACTGCCTGAAGTAAACAGTGTGTGCAGTAAGTGCAAACACTTCAAAAGTAATCTCAGCATTAGCAAATTTTCTAATATTATTAAAAATAGAAACGCCAACATTGTAAAAGTTTATCACAGTCAGAAACAAAGTCTTCCTCCAGATTTATCCCATCCCACTCCTTTAGATTGACTGGGGTTTTGAGGACAAATAGAGACACAGCTGACTGGGAATCTACTGAAATAGCCTCCCTTTTTGAAAAGTGAACAGCTTCATTTAAAATTTTCTTCTTTATGTTCTAAATCCAGGTTAAATAGACAGATCTGTGCAAGAAGTATCCATCTTTAGTCTCCTCTCTTCCACAGATTTCTTTATAAAGTGTCTGGGAAGAAATGCAGTATTTCCTTCCCTAGTTTCTGTTTCCTATGCCCCAATGATACAGTTCAAACAAGAGTTTTTTGATTACCACTTCAACTAATTAAGGAGAGCAAACAACCTCTTCACCAGATCTGGAAGACAAGTAATACAGGGCTTACACTGTAATGAGGAAGATTGTGCCTAGACACATGTAATGGTCAGGATTGCAAAGCACTGGAAAAGAGAGTGGATTTCCTGCACTGGGAACTAGAAGCAGCTTAAACTCAATAGCTACTGGGAGTAGCATAGGTATAAACAAGCAAATGAGCTCTCAAAGTCTAGAATCTTTTTAGAAAAAAAGTCACAAACACAGCTCTTTAACCTCTTCAGGGATAAATGGAGCAGACAAACTGCTGTACATTGCATTGATTAACAAAATGCAGAGCCAGAAAAAATTAAAAGTACAAGATCTCTTTTTGCCAGAAGGATTCCAAAAAAGGAATCATTATACAAATGAGTCTTCCCCTATCAAAGAGGAGAGTAAAGGACAGAAGTCAGGATTCAAGCTCAAGGCTTTAATATATAACACTGCCTGTATTAAAGATTCAAGCAAAAATCACCAGACAGCAAACTTGCTCTATACCACGAGTAATTCCTAAGCTGCTTACCTCAATGGACCATAATTTAACATTATGAAAGCCAGTATCACCATCACACACAGGGTCCTTCTCTTTGGAGATGATACTTTGAGCTTCTCATTCTACACAGGAAAAAACAGAGAAGACATGCAATATAAAAGGTGTATCAGAAGCTAAATACGGCAAACTATGCTAGCTTTTTAGATCGATATTTGCCTAATTGTGTATGAATACACAGCAGGACAACTTAAAAATAAAACTCTCTTGTTTGTACATTATACTCGGCTTCTAGCCAGTCTATCTTCTCACTGAAATCTTTAGGAGAACCATGAAATAATGAATTAAAAGTCAACTAGATAATGTGATAGCTGTCGTGACCTAGAGTTGTTGAAAGTCCTGCTCAGAGTAGAGGCTGAGCTAGAAATCCCCAAAAGTCTTCCAGTCAACATCTCCATGATTCTCTTTAAGTGCAACTTCCACCAGAGCAACTGTCTTTATAGAAAGTCGTATTTTCATCATGGTCTCTTACCTCTGATACTATTTCATCCAGCTGCCTCTTCAGTGTGCTGTTTTCTTTCTTGAGTTTCTCATTCTCCAACAAGGCTGCCTCCAGCCTTGCCTCCAGCCCCAACATGTATTCTTTCTTTTTCTTCCGTGACTGAAAGGCTGCCTCACGGTTTTTGATCATGCGCTGCTGCCGTCTCAAGACATTGACCTAGACAGAAAATACAGAAGCCTGTTAATGAAGTTAAAAGTGCCTCTATTTCACGCATAATGTCTGCTCCTCTACTTTGGCAAAAGTCTGCATAGATAACATTCTGCCCTCTGCTTCAGATGACCTGAAATGTTCAGCATAGAAGCAACTAGGAATCACAGTACATCTCCAAAAGTTGCAGCTCATGGAAAAAACAGGTCTTGCACTGTCTCTGTTTTCGCCTGCATTCTTAACCTTCTGTGTGTGTGGGACACAATATCTACTCAAGCAGTTGATCAGAAAAGACAGAAAATACATATCTTCACATCTGCAAGGCAGCAAGAATGTCTTTCACCTTCACTTCACCATTCACCAGTTCATTGGCTACATCGACAAGTGAAAGGTTCATTGTAAAACCTTGCTTCAAACAGTACTAACTAGATTCAGATTGTCCTCTATCTTCAGAGTCTTTACAAATAAACTGCTACTTCAAAAAAATCATAGAATCAAGTACGTTGGAGAAGACCTTTAAGATCATCAAGTCCAAAGTCCAACCATTAACCCAGGACTGCCAAGCCCACCACTAAGCCATGTCACTATGGGCAAACTGACTTCCCCTCATGACCTCCCCTCATGATCTCCACGTCTGCCCCTGTCAGTGGCCCACACTGTATAGCTGCTGCCCCTACCCCTCATGGCTATCCCTCACATGCCCCATGGCCACCCCTGCTCTCCCCTCACATCCTATGGCTGCCTTTGCTCCCCCCTCACAACTGCCACTCACCCCTCATGGCCACCCCTCCTCTACCTTCACAATCTCTCCTCATGGCCAGCCCTCCTCTTGCCTCACAATCTCTCCTCATGGCCAGCCTTCCTCTCCTCTCACAATCTCTCCTCATGGCCAGCCCTCCTCTCCTCTCCCAATCTCTCCTCATGTCTGCCCTTCCTCTCCCCTCATGATCTCCCCTCATGGCTGCCCTTCCTCTCCCTTCATGATCTCCCCTCATGGCTGCCCTTCCTCTCCCTTCATGATCTCCCCTCATGGCTACCCTTCCTCTCCCCTAGTTCTAAGCAAAATTTAACTTCCATTCCAAAACAAGTTGCATTTCTAGCACAAGGCGGTAAGAATGTCTTTGACACTCCACAGATTTTGGTATACACATTGAGAAAGTTAAGAAACAGTTTAAAGTACAAACCATTTCAACTTTACATTGGCTAGCTTCTTAGAAGACAGCAATTTTCACAATGCAGAAATACAAAACCTATGCAGTGTTTTCTCTGTTCTCATGAAAGATCTGGGTTTTCCTGTCTCTAACTCAACAGAACACAATTCAACTAATGAGTTTTATTTCATATGAAAATTACCCAATGTACTGCACAGAAAACAGGATTCTTTAAGAGAAATCCACACCTATGTTGAAGTAGTTTTCCATAATCTAATTTTTTCCACGTTTTCAATATCTTTTTATCACCAGAACTGAGAGGCAGAATTAAATCCTTTCTCACTCAGAGAGGAAACATGAGAGAAAGGTCCCATAATGACAGAGCTAAACTGGATTCCTTCACACACCTACTGCTTATGTCCTCATTATCATTCAATTGAAACAGGAAAGGCAGTCTGCTTTTTTAGTTAAGAGCCTCTTTCCTTCAACCGGAAGCACGGCTTGCTTAGGCAGCATTTTTTTGGTCCAGTTTCCTAGTGGAAAGTTCTTAACCAGTCTCTTAGTGAAGACTGACTGCACTGAAAGCCTGGCCCTTCCCCATGGCTGGCAAGCTGTGTAAACGTGTACCATTAGGACAAGCAATACAAAGGTCCTCACAACTTGCTATCAGCCAATCTCAGCCTAATCCACTGGAAGGGCTGAGTGTTAGGCTAACATTTTATCCCTCCTAAGCCCAAAAGAAAGTCCTGCAGTGTTTCTTTTTATCCTGCAACATCTGCTTAGATTAGCAAACAAAACCACATGTTACAGAGCTCAAATGACAGCTACATCTGTGCAGCTCTGATCGACACACATGGCATCTAAGGCAGTCACAAGATGCTTTAACCCTCCTGGCGCCATCTGTATCCCAAAACATTTGTTTCTTTTCAAAGTGCTATTTCTCAGTACAAGCCAGAGAGCAGTCACAACCGTTTCTTCTATTTCAATAAACACAGGTAAGATATGCAGCATTTACGATAATACCAAGCCTGAAAACTGCCTCCCTAGAACTGCTTCAGGTGGAAATACACTACCACCATTCAAAACAAACAGCTATTCAGTACCCCAGGTACCCATTTGACTACTGTCATAGATGTGTATACGAAGTGCGATGACAAGGAGGGGGTTTTGTCAATTAAACCTTATACTCAGGCAATGGCAGGGTGCCATGCTAGTCCTGATTATGGGAGTCACAAATCTAACAACTACTGACAGGTCTCTTCAGTTTGGCTTTGCATGGCAGGCAATTATCATTTAAAACCCCAGCACTCTTAGCTGGTCCATCTACTGATGGACCCTTGTTAGCTTCTTGTAAATTCAAGATTAGGTTTCCACTGCAGTCTGGCTACTGAATTACTTCTAGCAAATAATCTTTCATTTAAAAATGCAGTATGCAAACATGAATAGTGAGGAAAATTTAACATCCAAGCATTGATGGCAATTCTCAGACACTAGGAAACCATACAACCACATCCCACTACAGAAGACAGAAAGCACATGCCTTTGAGAAACAGCACCCTGCGTTGCTAATAAGCAGGTGACTATACTGGAAAATTTCATGTGAATGGGCACCAGTGTTTTCTCCCTTACACAGAGATGCAATAGGACCTTCAGCCCACAACAACTGCGCTTGGATTACCACACTGGAGAACAATGCACTGAGAGCTTAAAAGCCTCAAAGAAGCTTCAGTACTTTCCACAACCATGCCTTCCTTTGGACAACAAAACACAACCAAAGCAGCTCCAGATCTCCGGGAACTAAATCAAGTTAACACCCAGCTTGCTAGCTAGTTAAGACATCAAAGTTGAGGGTGAAAAAAAGCCCATATATGTCAAAAGCTGTTTCTGTTCACATACATTGCTTACTGCGGAAAATCTTATTTGCACAGTGACTGTTGAAAGCTTACCCCTTTTCGACTCATTCAGGATATGACCAAAAGGCAGCCTGAAGAGATTAGGATCATATGAAACTCAATACCTGAATTTTCTAAAAATCATGAGTAAACTCTGGGAAGATAAAGGGGATGGAAAAAGAATCAGGCCTACTGCTGACATTCCCAATTCATCTACTTCCAAAAGAGTGGTTTTATTATATGCATTAGAAAATTGGTTTAGCACTAATCAAGAACCAGATATATCAAATCTTCCTCTATGTAAGAGAGCTCCAGTCACTAAGAGCTTTTTAAGAAAACAAGTGAAGGGAAAAATGTATCAGCACTGCCTCCTGCCACAATGCTGCATACCCAATCTGCAACTCCAAATAGGCCAGCAGATATCAAACTGTTCCTTCCCATTCTTTGCCAAGCTGCCAAATTCCCTGTTTATTGTTAGAAATCATATTGACCAGCCCAACTACAGCTCAATCTTCCTGAGATTCTAAAGTGACCTGCTTTTCCCATTATATCCCACATGCAGGTTACTGAAATCTGTTTCCAAGCTTTGGTTATTAGCTATCATTACAGAGTCAGAACTTACATCCAGCCCCATTGCTGGTGTGGTGCTTTGAAGCAAGGGCTTTGTCACTGTTACTTTGCCACTTGTTGAGTCATTTCCAGCAGCTGAAGGCAATGCATTCACAGTATGGTTGTGAAGTGGTGTGGTCCCTCCGGTGACAGCAATGACTGGCTGGGAGACAGGAAGCACCCCAGAAGCTTGGAGCTGTACAACAGTGGGCTGGGGGAGCACCACAGATTGGCCTAGAACACAAGAACAAACAGGGGTGCTCAGCATATGAAATGGATTCGTATGTGAACAGTTTGTAGGGGAACACTGATATAGGAGGTAGAAAGCTTTGCTTCCTCTCCTGCCCTGCACAATTTATCTCAAGTTCAATTCTACAATGTTAGTATATTCCACAGGATAGGAAGGGGGAAAAAACCCAACACAACAACCAAAAATTCAAAAGTTTGCAGGGCTCTTCATCCATCCTGCAAACCAAAACCACATATTATAAAGACCAAAAAAAATCAGGCTCTCTCCCAAAACCTCTTCAAAGTTAATGAAAGTTGACACTTGTTAGAAACATTACTCCTTTCAGTACTAACACTTGATGCACTTTGAGCCACTTTTTAAAAAAATTTAGCCAGCTTACATCAATCCTCCTTTGCCCTTTTGTTCATCCTTACCTTATTGCTGTATGAATGGAAACCTTAGTACACAGAACTCATACTGTACAAACCAATTCAGAAACAGCATAGAGAAAGAAGATGAACAAGAAAGAACAATGGAAGTTATACTTTCAAAACATAAGCTAAAGCCCCGATTCACACTAAGACGAGACCAATTTTTTTTAAAAAATGTCATATGTAAGAAATTTTATACACAAGCTGAACAAAGCTTAAAGAAAAGCAAGTGGAAAAAATGAGGTAATTTTGACAGAGTCTGAAATAGAATTAGAAACTCGCTTCCAAGAAATTTCAGTCCAACAACTACATTTAACTCAAGCAGGTGCTTGAGTAATATTTTGTTGTCTGACAACACATGGACGTGTCTCTGATCCTTTAAAACAGGATGACCTCGCCAGCTTTCAGAAACAGCACGTTCCAGTTGAGCATTCCAACCAAAATGCATAACGTATTACAGCATTTACTCAACTTTCTGGAAGGTGAAAAATGAAGTAATTTACCTAGCACCAAGATCTTTTACATATGAGGTATAGGATCAGATCTCCTTTTTTGCAGAGATAATCTCAAAGACATCCTAAGTCAGTAACACCCTATTAAGAACCTCAAATAGTGAATTTGAAATTTTAACAATTTTTTTGGTCATAAAGTATGTGATGATCTAATATCGTAATTTCTTCTTTCAGCTTTTATGAAAGTGACTATAAAAATATCATTTCTCATGCTCCTTTGAAGATAATGGCATATTTCAAACTGGTAGCTCCAACTTGTCATGCACAGGGAATTCTGATTAATGAAGATCCTTATGGTTTTTCATTATGGAAGCAGCACAACAGAATTTTTAAATGCAGCATCAGTTAAAGTAAATACATGGCATGGAAATACTTTACCAAAAGTATTTCCTCTATAGTGCCTCACAGAAACTATGCTTCTGATTTTTCTTCAGGAAAAAAAAAGAGAAGCTAGTCTTCACAGTACTATACTTATGTCCATGAAATCCATATTCCCAACATTCCTTATTCTAGATGGTATTTTATCAGCTGGAACATCAGAAGGAATAAGAATTAGGTCATGCTGACTGTGCTGACCTGTGTTTAAGCAGTCTAACAAGTTTAGGCATGTTGTAACAAAATGTCAGCTTCTACAGCTTTGGCTTAACTCCTGATGGATGAGCAATTAGTAATGATGACAAATTTTTCACTATTTCAATAATTTCTAGATACAGACTCTTAGATATTTGTCTCCTTTTCTTTCCATGTCTCAGTGCCTGCATGGTCAACCACAAGCCATCAGCTGGTGAAAATGAGCAACTGCATCTAATAATTTCAGCAATGCAACTGCCTTAGCTGAAGCATAGCATAGTGCTCTAGATTCAGAACTGAGGCTCAAGCTACTTCAAAAATCTATTACAGGGAAACAGGAGGAATGAAGAATTATCAGTGGACAAAAAATCACTTGTGTCTTGCTAACATCAGCTTGCAGCTATAAGCAACTTTTCTAACCTCTGACATGACTCACCTTTCAGCAATTTTGCTTTTAGCAGATTTCACAACATCCTGTATAATGCTGTTTGGCAAAGTAAAAAGCCATAAACTCATGTTCCCACCACCCTGTGGCAGAATTTCATGTGTGTAAAAAAAGAAAGTTTTATCACTCCCCCCAAACTTTCAAGTTTCATTCAAGCCATCCTAAATGATTCTGCTAGATCTTCCTTTGGTTATAACATAATAGCACTGCAATCACCTTATGCACCACTTCCCATCACAAGTAGAGCAGAGCAAAAGGTCCACAGGGACCTTTCCAAATCAGCAGTTTTATCTCCACACCTCAGTGCTCAGCACAGTCCCTTTTGCTATAGTGTCTTTCATTCCACACAATGCCCAGGTGAATGCTCTTTCTCATAGGACTATATGAGAGGAAAAAGGCCATCTTCTCAGCCAAAGCTTTTTCAGCAAAGCGTGTTAGGACCCCTCTTTTTAATCCTATCCCTCCTGTTTCACCTGCCAAACCTAACCGTTCTAACAAGCACCGCAAACACAGTATTTGCCCCAAGACCAGGCTCAGTAAAGACAATTCACCTACCTTTAGGAGGTGCTAGCTGGACATTAACAACTGGCTGATGTTTTGGCAGTGGCACAAGTGTGGGAAGAGTCTGAATAATGATGGTTTTAGCTGGGATGCCAACATTAGCCTGAGCTTCAGGTACAGCAGGCAAAAGCGGTTTGGGTTGTATCAAAGGCCTGGACACTGTCTGACTACACCTCTTCAGGGTCCTTGCAGAGTTATTTGCTAGGAAAGAAAAAGAGTCAGAGTAGGACCAGAAAATATAAGGAATTCAAGCAGTAATAACATGACTTTTGGTATGTTTTTATTTACCCATCTGTAATTTTTGTTTGACATATATGGTCACAAATTCAAGTCAGAAATGACAAGATATACAGGATATATAACAGATCTGTTAGTTAAAGATTCACACGCAAGACAATACACATACTATCTATGGAATCAAAGTAACTTGATCTCTCATACCAGCCCGAGAAGTGATGCTGATAGCAGGCTTCTTCCCTCCGTCTCCTTCAGGGGATGCAGGGCTTTTGCAACTCTTGCTGTAGAGAGACACTGGAGACATCTGGGAGCTACTGCTGAAGTCCATGTCATCCTGCAGACAGAAAATGCATGAGATTAATGCTTCAGAAACACCTGAAAGTGTCTACTAGCAGTTCAGAGCATAACTGCCTTCCATAACATCTGTGTTGCTGCTGCAGCAAAGAGGAGAACGGTTTTGTTTTGCAGTTTTATTCTGATCAAAGCTAAGTACTACTGAAAAGCAAACAAGTAGTTCTCCCTATCAGCAGAGTGATGGGAAACAAAGACCAGCAACTGCTAGACTCAGAAGCCTTTAGAAGGCATAGTGTTAGGCAACCAGGCTAGTAAATACAGCTGAGGAAACAGAGCTGAACATGCTCTTTTTTAGAATGGATCACAACAAGACAGGAAAAACATCACTGAAGGAAATTCGGTTTTGCAAAGGTAATAAAAATAAGCTGTTTCCTCTTACGCCATGAAGTTGCTCAGACAAATCACTGAGCTTTTTGTTTGTCACAGCTGGTTCTGAATGACTGCTGCGATTCATTATAGGAGGTTATTACATGGAGGTTTTACATGTTACATGTGTTACATGGAGGTTTCTGCATACAGGCACATTCTGCACTGGAGAGTCCACAGATGATGGAGAAGGGACTGAACAATTTGAAGTGGCTGGTGATAAGGGTTCTGTCTTCACACTTGCATCTGCAAGAGGCAGATAAAGAAATTTTACTGTACAAGTTTTTAGCAATGGGAGATCAGTGAAGAACACACTGCCCTACACCAGTTACTTAATTCCTGAAGCAAGGTACAGCAGAAAACATAGCAAGATTAAAGATACTAAACAGC
Source organism: Nestor notabilis (assembly GCF_000696875.1). Classification (NCBI taxonomy): domain Eukaryota; kingdom Metazoa; phylum Chordata; class Aves; order Psittaciformes; family Psittacidae; genus Nestor; species Nestor notabilis. Next base: position 1,831 of record NW_009934103.1, on the reverse strand, counting down.
TTAGCTTATATGGCAGTCCTCACTAGTTGTACCCATCCTACATATATACAGCATGATTTCTTATCACAGAGCTAAATGCTGTAGGGTATCAAATAGTTTCAACAAGTTACCAGTATTCTCAAGTTGTAACAGCTCACTCTTGTGGGGTGGAGAGGAATAGTCACACCTGCAAAATACAGAGATTAATTACCTGTAAAAGCATGGCCTGTAATATTCCAAAGGTCCGAGTCCCAAGACATCAAGTCCAAATCAAAATGAAAGTTATAGAGATCATTTTCCTAGAATGACAGTTCAGAAAAAGAAACAATACAAAAAGACAATACAAATTGAAGCCACCACCCATTATGTTTACATTCTTACAGCTCTGGAAAACAAAACAACGTAACTATCACTTTAGTTACCTTAAGGCACACAGAGATAAAAGCCCTTAATGAGGCAATTCTCAATTAGAATACATAAGACAAGGCCTTCATAGATGCATAAGAAAGGAGCATACAATTTTAAAGCTATCACTAATTATTGGACTGTTATAAGTAATTTGTAAAGCAAAAGTTCTAAGTATAGTCATTGAATCAGCTCATACATAGCACAAGTTTTAGTAACTTGTTCCCATCCTCCCCCTCATCTGCCTCTCATCACATCTCAGAGCATGTCATAAGCAAAAGCATTAGTGGCAGCAGGAAGAGAGACACAAGGACTGATTTGCTCAGCATCTGATGAACAGTACATATCAGGTCTCCCTATACTTGAATAAACTGACATCATAACCTTCTAAAGCCAGGGACACCAGTTTCCTTTTCCAACAGAAGGCGGGGGGGAAAAGTACTAAAATAACTCCATACACATTATTTATTGTATGACTTTTATGGCAATGATCAAATTTTTTGCTCCATTTCTTCTGCCAACGCATCTGTAAGCCTCATTTCCCTGCTCAAATGTTACGTTTTTATGAGCACTTATATGAAAAATATAAATATCACATACCCAACTTAGGACAACATACAGCAAATATTTTCTCGCTAAAAACTATCCTGCAAACATACCTTTCCTTACACTCTCAACTCGCCTTATAAAGGGAGGCTCAGAAAGTCTGCAGACTGCACAGATATTAGTTACACACTAGCATGAAAAGAAAGCTCATCAGGGCACATTTATAGGAAGAATGACCAAAAACTACAGCCTGAGCTGTGCAGTAAGAGCCTCCATATGTGCAACTAAACCTGACTTATGACAGAAAATACCTATCCCTTGTCCAGTCAAGCAGTTCCCACATTTTCTCAGCACCTGGCTCTAGAACCTGTGAGAATGCTCTCAGCACCTGAGGTTTATGCTGGATAACCCAGCGGTTGTGCTGGAGGTGGGTTAGGACAGTGAACAAAGGAAAGGCAGGGGAACAACACAGAGCGGAGAATCCATGCCCTAGGGTAGAAAAAGCTGCAGGTACATTCAGACAGTGAAAATATAGAGATGAATGCATAAGCTTGCAAGCAAAGATTTTAGGAGAAAATCCTACGATAGACAAGCAAACAAGAAGCTGTCACACAGGCAAGGCGATAAAGCGCAGCATTCCTGGATGCAGGTGTAGCGTTCCCATGCTTCTCCATACGTCTCCTTTCACACAACCCAGAAACGTCCTCCCCATTAGCCCTGCCTTACACAGGAGTTTACCTTCGTTAGGTCAGCGACAACACAGCTCTTCCCGGACACAGCACCTCAAACTTTCACCCTTAAACCTGGCTTTTACATCTCTAGCATTGACACCGACAGCTTATTAAGGCACTGATAACTCAGCACCTCCACAGCTAACGCAGGGGTGAACGGCCTGCCCGCC
>NW_009934102.1:6877-27841 GCF_000696875.1 Nestor notabilis | reverse complement strand
GGTGGCGGGGTGGGAAGCTTCAAACCGCCCGATCTGCTTGGGACGAGCCCGGTGGGGGCAGTCCTAGGTCTTTCCCCGGGAGCTGACGGAAGGGAAGAGGGGAAGGAGGCGGATAGATCCTCAGACGCACACACCATGCACCTCCCCGGCTCGCCAGAGCTGCCCCTGAGCGCCCCCGCCGGCCCCACTCTCCCCGTGCAGCAGCCCCAGCCCCAGCTCCAGCACTTCTCCTGAAGCCTGTCCCGTAGCCCCAAGTCACCTCCAAGCCCTGTGTTGCAGGCGGCAAGCTGACCCTCAAATGCACTTGATTCTCCCTTACCACGTGTGCCATTCGCAGGGAGAAAGTGGCATCTCCAGAAGCTTCTGCAGAAGGAGGGTCTCCGTCCAGGGGTGACCAACAGTAATAACGGTTGCTGCTGCTTCTTTCCCTTTCCCAGAGGCCATGCTGAGGATGTGGTTGTCTGTTGCTCCCCTGGGATGCCATTGGCTTCACCCACCTTGGAGTAGCAGGTCTGCAGTCAAGGACTCTCCCTTCAGGTCAGGATGCTGCCTGAGGCAACTCCCTTATGTGTACTATTTGATTCTGCTTGGCATCTAGAACCTGTAATTTACTAATGTTGTTGGAGTATTAAATTGTTCTTGAGTAGAATAAATTTCCTTTGGGGTTTGTAGTCTGGGACTAGGAGTGGATCCAGCCACAGCTAAATTCCCCTCTGAGAAGGAGTTTAGAAAACAAAGAGGTCCTCTCTGAACATCATGACTCAACAGGAAGGTCACCCTGGCAGTTCTATCAAACCCTGTCCTGTATACAGTAAATAATCAAGTGAACTTTGCCATCAGTCAGTCATATTAAACCACTGTCACAATTACCACTACATTTATTTCAATAAGGTACATTGTTACTTCTCTCCTGTGAGCCAAGTGCTTGATTCCTCCATGACATCCATCAGAGTGGATCTTCAGAGATAATGTACTTATGAGCAGAAGTCAACAGCAACAAGACTTTTCACTCTGCAGGAGTTTTGGTTTTAGATGCGTTGATGTAAGCATCTGTCCTGGATTCAGCTACAGCAGTCATTTTTTCTCCTTCTTAGTAGCTGGTGCAGTGCTGTGGTTTTGACTTTCAGTCTGGGAACAACGCTGATAATACCGATGTTTTTTGTTGTTGCTAAGTAATGTTTACTCTGACCAAGGACTTTCTCAGTCTCATGCTCTGCCAGGGAGGAGGGGAAACCAGGAGGAAGCAGAGACAGGACACCTGACCTAAACTGGCCAAAGGGCTATTCCATACCACAGCACGTCATGCCCGGTATATAAACTGGGGAGAGTTGCCCGGAAGGCCCAGATCACTGCTCAGCTGGGTATCAGTCAGCGGGTGGTGAGTAATTGTATCTCCTCTCCCCTTGTTATTCCTCTTATCATTATCATTGCTAGCAGTAGTGGTTTGTATTATACCTTAGTTACTGGACTGCTCTTATCTCAGCCCGTGGGAGTTACATTCTTTCGATTCTCCTCCCCATCCCTCCGGGAGTGGGGGGAGGAAGAAGGTGGGGGAGTGAGCAAGCGGCTGCGTGGTTCCGAGTTGCTGGCTGGGCTTGAACCACGACAGCATCTCATGATGCTCAATAACCCCCACCCAGGTTTGCCGGCAGGTTTGCCTGCCGGTCATCAGTGTACTTGCATAAGAGACCAGCCTTGTGTCTGGAAGCTTTCAGCTCTGTCTCCAGATAGAAATAGATAGTGTATAAAAAACATATGTATCCCCTAAATAGATGTATGTGTAAATAGATACCTAAGAATGAGAAAAAAAAACCCATTCATGCCATCACATGGCTTAGATTCCCCCCCCCACACACACACACACACAAATTTATCACTTCAGTATCCACCTGTGGAAAAGGAAAATGGCATCTGTTAGATGCCACATCCTGTCAGATCTGTCTCCAAATATCAAAGAATGAATGAAAAGAATCCTCAATGAAAACTGCAACAGTATACCAATGAGTTTTTCATCACAAAACAAATCCTTAGTAATGGTGCACAAAATGCCAATAGGTGCTTTGTGATACATGATGCTTTGACTGTGTTTGAGTGATGATGAGATCAGAGATGTAGTGCAGCTCCACTAAGGACAGTTTCAGCAGCAACACTGAGCAACCTGGACTCTTTAGCACCTGAGTTTAGGGGAGGCTGAGGACAGCTTTAAACTCTGTCCCAGCTGGTTACAAACAGATGCTGTGATGCATTGTAAGAACCTGCTTTACAGACTGGTGAACTGGAGCATGACAAGTTAAACCAAGGCCATAGAAAACCACAGCCAGAAATAAACCCAGACTAGAAAGCAAGTTATGTTTAGATTGCAGAAACAAACTTTAGAAACCTGGACTCTCAATCTGCCTGTATGCTATTTTCTGAATCACACTTTTACTCTGTCAGGCTCCTTCAATGACAATATTTGCAGCAGTGATTTGGAATGGTGTGAATTCACTCCATCAGAATTAAGGGCAAGAAGTGAGTTCCTCTGAGGTTCAGTGCCTCATGGGGAGCAACATGACTTCAGCCCTCTTTTCACATGGTTTGTGTGGCCTTTTGGGATATCCTGTGAGAAGAGCTTCTGTTATTCTCTTTCTATGTAATCTTACTTGGTTACTAGAGAGACTCAGATTATTAACTGTTTGAAGGTGGCATTTCTAATTGTTCTCATTTATTTTGAATTGTGTTATTTGAAAACACATCTTCAGGTGCTTATACATCACTTTCTCTTCCTTCCTTCATGTTTTCTGCTTCAGAAAATTGGTTTGCTTTTAGGTAAAGCTAAATCTACTTTAGCTAGAAATTAGATTCACCACAAAAACTTGCCAGTGTTGCTAAGTGTTTCAGAGCTCTCTGTTCCATTGCAGCTCTCAGACTGTACTCCTTGCTGTGATGACTAAGTCCTGTCATTGTCAGACAGTCCATTTCTAGGAAATTACTATAAAGTCCTAGAAAAAGAAATATTTTGTGTTTGTTTTTTAATTGAAAGCAAACCAAAGCTAGTCAGTGCTAGAGGTAATGTAGTGTAAAGATGCCATGTTTCATTCATTTCCTATTAAATTGTTGAAGAGCAGTTCAGTAAGGATATTATTGTGTGAGCTAATGTATCTTTGGTTTTAAAAAGTTTCTGCCACTTGTTACTTTCTGCAGCAATTCTTAGTGCCATCTAATATTTATCTAGAATGCTACGAAAGCAGAGATAACAGTTTTCGTCAGGAACTGTATGTATGATTAATTCTGGGAATTAATATTAAATTAACGTCTTATACATGTTTTGTTAGTATTCTGTCAAGCGGTTTTATGAGAACATGCTTCCCTCTAGTGGTGGAGAGAAGACTAAGCTGAGACCTTGTAAGAGCTGTTAGAACCATCCAGAGCAATTTGCAGTATTTAAACACTGAAAAATCAGCTGCATAAATCATCACCCTTTCTGAACTATGCTTTAAGGGTCAGCGGGCCAACAGAATTAATGAATTTGAAAATGTTCCAAGTACAAGTGGTTATTTTATACAAATAATGAAAATTATTCTAAAGTGTCCAAGTAAAATGTTTCACTCTTCGTCATAATTTCGTTAAAGTGTTCTTTGCTGTAAAGCAAAGGGAAAGGCAGGTAATAACAAATGTCCATTAACCTATTCCAGAAAGCAAACAGGTGCCCTACACCAATGTTACAATCAGGCTTTAGACTGGAAAAATAGAAGTTTAACCAAATTTTAGGCAATAAATTTGTAAAAGCTTCCTTTGAAAAGCCTCACTTTGTAAGATTAGTATGTTAATTTAGAATAATTTTAATTCAGTTAGTGTAGCTCAGAGTTCAGCTATTTTACACTAGAATGTCTTACTTTACTTGGTATTTTTTAATATCTCTCCATAATCAGAGACGCATTAGAAAAACTCCAAGATTACTGGCATGCTAGTTTGCCACTGATGATGCTTTTGGCTTCCACAGCACACAGAATTCCCTTTTGCTTATTCCAAAATATTTTCAGGCTTAACCAAGTCAGAGAAATGAGTTGCTGAGCTGCTGGGAAGCTGTGCACTATTCACCCCCCCCAGTAGGGCCATGCAGCATATAGACAGGAGCTGTGTCTAGAGAGCTCTTTACAAATTGAGAGGTGGAGGGTTAGGGGTGGTTCTTTTATGCACAGCTGAGCACTAGCTAGTGTGTAAAGGAAAGGGCACAGATGGAGCATTGATGATGCATGAAGTGATTGCAGGGGACTACATAAGCAGTCATGAGTAATTTCCATTTACAGGCCTGGTGGCTTGTTTGCTATGCTAGGTGTCTGCCTTTTCAAGAGGCGTACAGGCTGTTAGTTCAGTGCAAGTTCTCTCTATGCAGTGCTGGATCCTGCTAAGCCAGCCCTCCCTAAAGAGAATCCACAAAGAAATCATGGGCCATCTGCACACACCAGAGCAGATAAAACTGCAACCTTCGAAAAGAGCTCGTCGGGCAACCCTTGCAAGAGAGGCTTTGCTTTGAACCTGGAGGGGTTTTCAGGACACGCTGTGCTCTTCAGCTCTGTGATGTGCGATGGAGGGCACTAACCACAGGGAGGCAGGGCAGGCTATCCTCAGTTACCGGGGAAATTCTTCGAAATGCCAAGTATTTCTGGTCTTTACACATATTAAAAATGCAAAAGGCTGCCTCTGTCCCTATTAATGGCATATTCTGCTTGTGCATGTAAGAAAGACACAGAAAAGGGATATAAACAAGTGGTCAGATGCCCACAGAAACAGTGAGAGATGGGGTGGGGGTGCTTGTTTTTTTTAAAGCATAGCTGAAGAGTAGCTGATGTGCAAAGGAAATGGCACAGATGAAACAATGCTCATGTACACTGTGGATTTTAGGATACCACATAAGCAGAAATCTAGTAATTTCCATGCCCTGACCTTCAAAAGGCATTTGAAATTTTTACCAGCCTCTTTTCCTCTAGGTTGAACAAATCAAGTTCTCTCAGCCTTTCCCCACATGGCAGCTTTCCAGCCCTTTGATCGTATTTATGGCTCTTCTCTGCATTCTTTCCAGCCTGTCCACATCTTTTTTGTGTAACGGGGACCAAAACTGAGCACGGTATTCCAGCTGACAAGAGCTGAGTGGGACAATGACATCTTTCTACTGGTGATGCCATTGCTGATATAAACCAGCATCCTGTCATCTTTCTTTGCTACAGCAGAACACTGTTTAGTAATCTTGAGCTTGCTGTCCACTGGGACACCCAGGTCCCTTCCCACACAGCTGCTCCCCAGCCAAGTAGACCCCAGCCTTTACTGCTCTCTTGGATTCTGTTTACCCAGGTGCAAGACCTTATACTTGCCCTTGTTGAATTTCATACAGTTCTCATTAGCCTACTCCTCCGGCCTCTCCAGGTCTTTCTAAAGGGTGGCTCTCCCTTCTGAAGTGTCCACTTCCCCACTCAGTTTGGTATCATCAGCAAACTTCATCCAAGTACTCTTGATCCCATCTTCCAGATCACTTATTGAAATATTTAACAGCGTTGGACCCCTTATTGATCCCTGGGGGACCCCATTAGTGATGGGTTTGAAAAGGAGCAATTCACCACCATCCTCTAGGTGTAGCTGGTCAGCCAGTTCTCCACTCACCACACTGACCACTTGTGTAGACCATAACACCTGGATTTTTATTCCCAAGGCTTGGGGTTTAACCATGCTAGTAAAGACAGAGGTGCAGAAAGTGTTGAGAACCATTGCCTTTTCAGCATTGTTGGTAAATAATTCTCCTCTCTTGCATAACAGTGGGCTGATATTTTCTTTCTATTTCTGTTTGTTGTTTATGTACCTGAAGAACCCTTTCTTAGAGTTTTTTACATCTCTGGTCAATTTCAACTTGAGCTAGGCTTTTGCTTTTCTAACTGCATCTCTGCAAGCCCTGGTAATGCTGTTATAGTTCCAAATGGGTATTCATCTGCTTTTCCATCTATGGTACACTTCCCTTCTGGTTTTGAGCAGTCTCAGAAGCTCGCGGTTAAGCGAAGGGAGTCTCTTGCTCCACCTATTTACCTCTCCCATGAAGACAGGCTGGGAGAGCTGGGCTTCTTCAGTCTGGAGAAGAGGTGGTTCAGAGAGACATTATAATGGTTTTGCAATACCTAAAGGGGGTCTACAAGAAATCTGGAGAAGGACTTTCTACAAGGGCATGTAGTGACAGGAATAGGGGAAATGGCTTTAAGGTGAAGGAGCAGAGATTTAGATTACAATATTATATGTTAGGAAGAAATTCTTTGCTGTGAGGGTGGTGAGGCACTGTTCAAGGCCAGGCTGGATGAGGCTTTGAGCAACCTCGTCTAGTGAAAGGTGTCCCTGCTTGAGGCAGAGAGGTTGGAACTAGATGACCTTTAAGGTCCCTTCCAACTCTAACTATTCTGTGATTTGATGATTCTATTTCCCTTACCTGTAAAGGGGATGAACTGGTTTTGTGCTTCCAGGAAAGAGTTCATAGAATCAACTAGGTTGGAACATATTTCATACAGACCTCCTATGTGTGTTTCCCATGCTCTAATCCTTGCTTAGTTTGGCATTCCCATGGAGGAAGCTACAGTCCATGTTTTTCCTCATCAGTGGTGAAGTAGGGAATAAGGAGTCTCTGTGGGCCATTCACCCCTGCACATCACAGGGCCCCTACTCTCTCAAAGAGAAAGAACTTCACAGGTGCTTTTTCTGCTTCACTTTCCATCCCCCTACTCTCAGAGCAGCTCTGCTTTAGAAGAACAATTTACTGAAATTCTGAGTTCCTGTTTTCTGCTCTGTTGGCCCTCTGAGGGGCCACAACATAACACAACTGTCATTTATGCTCATTTCCTGCTTATGGTACTAGGATCTTTCAGGTTCAATATTCACATTTGCCTAAAGTCATTACTGCCTCTGCTAAGTAGTGAATAATGAGGTTGCCAATAGAGCACCACTTTACTCATTTCATGCAGAAAATCTGCACTGACACTTAGCTGGGAGTCTATTTTGAATTTTTCTGACTATTGATCTACATTATGAAGTGCACCTCAGACCTTTTGTCTCTTGACCTGATCATCATTTTTAGTCCTGCATTTACCAGGAATTAAAGGATCATTTCCAGTAAACACAAGCATACCCCTGGAATGTTGCCTAATTTGCTGGAAGGTACTGTAACTACTGTTTTCAGAAAGACATTTAGCCTTACATCCTTAAAGCAGATGCTTAGGGCCAAATGCTGACTTCATTTGAACCACGCTAAGTCTAATGTAATTATTCTGCTTGTAGAGAACCCTTCTCTCTTGTCATCCTCTCTCTAACTGGGATTTGAAGAATATATGTCAGGACTAGTAATAATTTCCCACAAAACCATCTCCAGGCAATGGTTAGTGAGTGGCAAATCTCACATGATTTCCCTAGGTTCATCAATGAAAAGACAGATACGTCAAGTAAGTTATTGCTTGGCCTGTGGTATCCAATCTCTCAAGATCTGTGCTGTAGAGCATTTCTCAGAAACTAGAGAAATATCTGACACCTAGCTAACTCCATTTTAGCAAAGAGGCTCTTTCCTCTGGAATCTTATTTCCAAGCAAGAAACTCTGTCTGCTCAGAAAATGGGGGGAAAAGGGAGCTATCTGGTCAGGATATTACAAAGCACTGCACCTTAGGTGAATTGTGATGACTTAGCCTAGATTCTTTGCTGTATTTGCAAGTATGAAGTAAGTGACATTGAGTGCAAAGGGAAATAGGTTTCCAGTATAGAGGGCACTGAGAAGTCAATGCACACATTAGAATTCAAAGCACTCCTGTGTGTCTTCTGTCCCCTGGAGACCAGGCCACAGATGGCTTGCATGATGCACCTCAGCCTTTTGAATACGAACTTGGAGCTGCCAGCTGATGATCCGTTTCCCACTGCTGGTCACAGAGATCAGGCTGGTGGAGATCAGACAATATTACAATGTTGAATTGCCTAATATGCCTCCACCACATGCTTGGTCTTAAAAAATACCCTCAAAACCTCTGATGTAAAAGCATCACCACATATTCCTTGGGCTAAATCATTGCAGTTAGTAGGCGTGGATAAAGGAGAGCGACCACAATGGTTTTGTTTTCCTTGTCACAAACACCATTTCAATTACATCTCTTGTGGCCAAGCAGCACCTAGAATACTGACTTTAAACAAACGTGTCACTTGAGGGTTTACAACTAATGCTTGTAGGTCCATTTTGGCTTGCTTTCTGGCTTTTGGGTCTAGAATTCGCTCTGATAATGTTTCCAAGTTTTGCTCTAAATCCATGAAAACTTGAAAAGTATAGAAATGCATCACCTAGACCTACAAATCTGGAGGCCCCTGGAACCAGGAGATCAGCAGCTTAAATTCACATCACTGCCCAAGGGTGAAATAGTCATCATCATTTAGAAAAATACAGCTTGCAGAATCAACACAGAAATTTAGTCTCCCTTATAACAGGAATAAGAAATTTGGTTGAAAGAAACACGGTGACAAGAATAAAACAAAGGAAAACAAGCTATTTATGTATGAGGTGCTAATGGGCTAAGGGAAAGGGCTTGCTTTAGGAAAGGAGTTGTGCTGAAGGGGAGAGAAGCACCCAGGGGCGCGAAAGAGCTTTTATTGTGCCCATCCGTCATAGGAACCAACCTAGCCAAAATCCAGTATGTCTCCTGTAGTCCTGGCAACAGCACAGGGGTACAAGGATGAAGCTGCATTAAATCTAGCTCTGTTGTATCTTGCCCCAACTTGGAATAGGAATGAAACTGGTTAGTTGCAATCTCTGCATGTATACAGGCAAAGCAGACTGCCAGGTGATCAGATTTATGAGTTAAAAAGCATTTTGAACAACACTGACAAGAAGTGGCCGAAAAATCCTTGTTCTCCTTCTGTAGGCAATAAAATGGGCCACACAAAGCCTCTTATTTCCTCTACGTGCCTCGCACCAGCCTTGAACAGCATCAGTTTGGCCAGATGCTAATGTTAGCATGAAAACCCCAGAGTGCCTTGCAGGGAGTTCAAACTACTGTCTGCTCACTTGGTAGGGATGGGAGATTGTAACCTGTAAAAAAAAAAGAATATATATATATATATTCTCTAGGTTTGGTTCAAGCTTTAAGAGGAATTTTTGAAAATGTGGAAAAAAACCTGTTTAGCTGGAGTTGTGTAAGAGAGGAGGCTATGTACAAAGACAGCAACTGAACTTCAGCTTTTGCTTTTATCAGACAATGGGACTGAGACACAGGCATCTAATATTCCCAAACCAACAAACTAATCTTGTTGTGCTTTCTTTGTTAGAAATTTCTGATAATTTTCAGATCTGCTGTTTTAGGGGCAGCACTATGTGGGGATCTGTGTACAAATATCTTTTCAATCCTGGTTATCTAAAGCCTGTGTTTTGTACAATCACCGCCCTTGCACTTGCTTTCTTTGTTATTTTCTCTCCCCACAATCCTCATCTTTCTCCCTGCTCCCAGAATGCATGCCAAATGACAGTTGAAATGAAAAGTTATAAAGAGGTAGAAATCATTTCTGATCAGGCTGTTACAGTATTGTGGTGTGGAATCCAAGAGGATTAAGACAATACTGCTACAGCCTACATTTGCTGTAGACAGGCAGTCTGAATGGATTGAGCCACATAAACACATTGTGTCCTTTATTATTTTTTTAGAAAAAGTAAAATCAAGGCAATTGTGGGATTCAAAACTAAATAGCTGCATCTGCCAATTAGGAGAACTAGAGGAATGGCGACGGGCTGAAAGAAAGCCAGTTTGATGGTCATATTCTTTACTGCTTTCATTCTGTTGCTGTTACAGAGATGGGAGTACAGTTGTGCTTAGTGTTTGTTTACCAGCTCAGATCCATCTGGGAAAATGCAATCAGTGCTTCCATCAATAAGACGTAGAGTTACTAGTTTTGATACACATCCTGTTTGCAAAATGCTGAAGCTCTAAAATTCTACCTCTCTGAGGTATTTTCTGCTTTTCAGGTGAATTACACTGAAGAGTTCCGACATCCTTCTGAAGGCTTCCTGCAGGAAAGATGACATTTCAAACCTATATGTTACCTGAACCTTGAGCACATCTTGTCTGCTATTGAAATATATGACCCAAAAGCGCTTCCTTCTGAATTAGGCACTCGTCATGCATTTTAACCTCCTTTGAGAAAATTATGCAAGCCTCAGAGTTGCCTGCATGAGTTATCTTTTATTCATTAGAATCCTAAATGTTATTGACATGCATTCTTAATTATTCCCTGCTGAAAACAGTAGTGTTCTTGAACAAGTATTTTGCATTTGTTATGCCCTGCTGCTGGCATAGTTAATAATGTATATAATAATAAAATAAGAAACTATCAGAGCAGAGTAAGAGAACTTATTAATAGGATTCAATTTAAGAAAATTATTACTTCTGGCTTTCACAGCCTATAAACAACATTGAATACTTCAAGCATACAGAATCTTTGCTATAGGTCTAGCATGGAAATAACAACATTGCCAAAAGAGAAGCTGGTAAAACATCACCTGCTATCCCCACATTCATACCCTCTAAAATCTCTTACTGTACTAGTACTTAATGGAACTCATGTTGCCAAAAGCTCTCAAAAGCAGACTTTGGACACATTCCTGGAATTAATGCTTGTCTATTCAAACAGAAAATCACAACCCCTAAAAATCATATTTTTGCTTCAGTGTTTCCACTGTCTTTCCTCTTTTTCCATCACTCTCCCTCTGTGCACACACACATACTTTTCATTTGCTGTTTTCTGTATGGGAAGCCAAGGGGTTTCTAAAAATTCAAAAGTTGGTTCTGAAAAACTGTACAATATTAAAGGTCACTCCCTGATAGGAAATGTAGAAGCAGTAAAAATTACAGCCTTTTGTTGAGTTGTATTTCTTTGTGCAGCTGCATCATACCCCTTTGACTCACCACACAGAGTGCGAGTGATTTGCCAGTGTGTCCAGATCTTTTTCCTTAGTAATTTCCAGCTGGCTGCAATTCCTCAAATACATGGCTTTGCATGCTGTGCAATTAAATATCATCCAGTTCCTATTCTGTCACCCCCAAGATCTTTATTTCATCCTGTAGGTTATTTTAGCCCTCTCTGATACTGATAACACGGCCCATAAAATGGCCCCTCTTTGACAAATAATACCTCCTGCATCTTTTTAATGGCAATGGCAAAATTAAACATTAAGGACAGAGGCAGTCCCAATTTCAGACTGTGAAAAGACCAGTTAGGAACCTATTTCAGCCCTCTCTTTTTGACAAAAATTATCAGTTCTTTAGTTTAATCAGATCCCTGCTGGTTTATACTTATTGCACTAGACGTTTTCTTCAGACTCAAAATCTTGAAGTGCTATTTAAACACAGCAGGTCTAAGCTACCTGGAATTTCTTATCAAAGAAGATACTGCTATGAGCTGAAGGATGTGCTGCTGATAATCTGATATAGGATATTATCTCAGTGTCCATTCATCACATTGTTTTCAGTATTTCTTGCCTTTAAAATGTATCCTGAAGTCTCAAAACTTGTTGAAGGTAGACTAACAGGCTCACAGTTCCTTAGTTCGCTTTTCTGACTGTTATTTTCCAGCCATATGCACAAGCGCCAAATAGAGGGGACGATCCTTCCCTTGACCTGCTGACTACACTTATACAGTCCAGGTTGAAGCTAACCTTCTTTGATCCAAGGGTACACTGCTGATTCACGTGAACTCTACCTGGACCTTCAGATTTTTCCTGCAGAGTTGCTTCCCTGACAGGTAGCCCCAGCCTGTCTGGGTTGCAAGGGTGCATTCCATAATAGATGCAGGAATTTGCATTTGCTTCTGTTGTACTCCTCAGAGTTCCTGTCAGCCCATTTCTCTAGCCTGTTCAGGTCCCCCTGATGAGCAGCCCTGTTATCCAGCATGTTGACCCATTCTCCCAATTTCGTGTTGTCTGCAAATTTGCTGAGAATGCACTCTGTCCCATCATCCAAATCATTAATGAAGACATTAGACAGTACTGATCCCTGACAGCCACCAGTAGTTGCTGACTGCCAGGTAGACTTTGCATAAATAGGTATTATCAAAGCACTTGTCCTGGGTATGTGCTTTTAGCAATTTAAGTTTTGACGATGCCACAGAAGTGTAAACCAGCAATTACCAGAGAGGACTTCTAATCAAATCTACCTTTCCCTTTCTGTCCTTTATTATAGATATTACTGAAAGCTCAGGCAATATACATGGGTTTTTTTCGGATAATCTTCAAAGCACTCAATTTGGGATTTTGGCAGATCAAGTTTAGGGCAGTATTCAGTGGATAGGGGCTGTTTGTACTGGGTTATTTTCTCTGCACATACTTTCAGAGTGCAATAAAATATATTACAGTGGTCACAGCGTGATTGCTATATCCATGATAACTTTCATTTAGCTAGCAGCTGTAAGACTGCAGTAGAAATTTGGTGGCATGCTCTCCAGAACAGAATAGCAGCCATATTAGAGCTTGCTATTGTCAGAGCTGGCTGCCACATCTCCATTGCAAGCATTAGCAAAGCCAGCAAGGTAAGCGCCAATGTAATAATATCCCTGTTTTGCTGTATAGATATATCTTGTCTGCTTCTGTCTGTTGCTATTAAACTGTTCAACTGCAGCCAGCCTACACGTGCCTGATATTAAGGAGTTTTACCTTGTCTTTTGACACTTTGGAGAAGTAGGACATAGCATTTCCTCTATTTTTCCCAGAAGTAAAATAGTAAACACAATGGCTGCTGAAACCTGACAGCTGCTGATTGAGTTACCGATTTCTTTTAATACCTCTCATATTCATAATGGATAAAGACTGTGTATTTGGTTTGCATGCCAAGGATTTGGTAGCAAGGGAGCTAGAGGGGTGCCTTCTATGAGAAGCTGCTAGATACTTCCCCCATGTCCAATAAAGCCAATGCTGGCTCCAAGGTGAACCTGCTGCTGGCCAAGGCTGAGCCCACCAGCTGTGGTGATTGTGCCTCTTGGATAACATATTCAAGAAAGGGGTGTCATAATTTAAACCCAGCTGGTAACTAAGTACCACACAGCTGATCTCTCACAATCCTCTTTAAAGCCCCACCCCCTTTCCCCAGGGCAGTATGGGGAGGAGAACCAAAAGAATGTAAAACCCACAGGTTGAGATAAGAACAGTTTAATAACTAAAATAAAGTACAATATAATACTACTAATAATAATGAAATAACAAGGAGAGAGAGAGAAAACTAAAAAGGAAAAAAAAAATTAAACAACAGTGATGCACAATGCAATTCAACACAGTTGCTCACCACCTGCTAACTCATGCCCAGCCCAACCCAAGCAGCAATTGGTCCCTTTCAGTTTCTATACTGAGCATGATGTGCTGTGGTAGGGAATACCCCTTTGGCTAGTTTGGGTCAGGTGTCCTGTCTCTGCTTCCTCCCAGCTTCTTGTGCCCCTCCTCACAGGCTGGGCGTGAGAGACTGAAAAGTCTTTGATCAGGGTAAGTGTTACTGAGCAACAACTAAAACATGGGAGTGTTATCAGCATTGTTCTCAGACTAAAGCCAAAACACAGCACAGCAGCAGCTACTAGGAAGAAAATTAACTCTATCCCAGCTAAAACCAGGACATGGGAAAATTACTGTGTAATTACTGCATAATTACTGTGTAATTTCTACTGTGTAAAAGGAGTGAGACCATGCAAGAGAAACAACTCTGCAGACACCACGGCCGGTGCAGAAGGAGGACAGAAGGTGCTCCAGGCACCAGACCAGAGATTCCCCTGCAGCTGGTGGTACAGACCATGGTGAGGCAGGCTGCAGCCCGTGGAGGTCCATAGTGGAGCAGCTATCCACCTGCAGCCCAGGGAGGACCCCACACTGGAACAGGTGGGTGCCCAAAGGACACTGTGACCCTGTGGGAAGCCCGCACTGTGGACTCATGTAGAGAGAGGAGCCCATATGAGCAGGTTTGCTGCAGGACTGGTTACCCCACAGGGGACCCACGCTGGAGCAGTCTGTTCCTGAAGGGCTGCACATTTTAATATAAGCATTATTGGAAATGCAACCTGTGTTCTGTCACTGGTTTTGACAAAGAAGGGAAAGCAATTATAAATCTGAAACATGTTTGCTATCACTTGTATTTGAAAAGCCTTCAAGTTAGAAGTCTGTATGGTACCAGATGGGATAATGTGTTAAAAGATGTTTAAAATGTACAGGAATAAAAGACTGAGTTAAATTCTTATAATATTCTAACTACAAGGAGTAGTCAAACCAATCCATATTTGATGTTAAGTAATATTTCTGCTCTTCATCGATTCACAAATTACATGAAGATAAAATTCTGCAAGATGACATAGGGAGTTTGCTAACCCTGTAGGATTCTGGGTTAAAAAATAATTTATCTGCTATACCTGTAACCTGTATCAGAAGAAAGAAACATAGAGAAACTGAAATAATTAGAGGCAAGGCTGAGATACTAAGTGCAGTCTTTTGTTACCTTTTGCTGTCTTTTTGGAGAGAAAATTTGTATAACAACTGTTTCGGAGGCACAATCTGGGATCATATAAGGTAAAACAGTAACCCCGTGGGCAGATCTGTCTGACCTGATCTTTTTCAGATTTTCAGGGCAGGCAGATAATGAAGTTGTCTCTTTCTCTTAAGGCAAGAAATTCCTCAATATACAGCTACTCTTTCAGCTCTTTCGAGTCTGAAGTTTCATCTGTGTTTTATCAGGGTGCTCAGTAATGAATGCCTTTGTGCCTATGTTCTGTTGACTTGGAAGGACAGAACAGGAGATAATCACATGTGACATACGGGCTGCAACTCCAACAGGAGTTTGTCCTGTAACAACAGTGATATGCTGAGAAAAGGCAGAGGCATCATAATTCAGACTCTTTATATTTAGTGGATTGAAGCCTGAGCCTTCTTCAGTTTCTCTTAGGATTTTTTTTTAGGGATGTGGGGTGCTGGTTTACACTAAATTGTGCAACTTTAAACCCACTTTCCCAGACTGCTATTCTAATCTTCGTGCACTGCTGCCAAATGACACATAGCAAAGTCTTTCAGGGGATGAGATTAAACACACCATGAACCTCCATTTCTAATGAAAGCTCCATGGGAACACCGCTAGGATCCCTGCTACTTTGCTGCAGTCAAAGTTGTGTCAGCCCATGTGCCATCCCTTTGTGCCCTAGGGAGACAGCAGTATCTTAGATACAATGCAGAGTATTCTACTTTCACGCTTTAAGGCATTCATTGCAAAGAATAACAATATTTTCCTTCTGTCCTCAAAGCCACTTGTTTACCCATCTCCTTTGTTCAGAACTGAAATGTTTAGCTTTAAAACCAGAAAGGAAAACTGTCATTTTTTTATGTATCAGTGGTAGCAACACATGAAATCACTCTTTTAATAAGCTTATTTGTTTAAGCATCCAGGGTGTTAAATTAGCTTTCTCATCTATATGTGGTTTAATATGCCACCTATCTATTGGCTGAGAACAAAACAGGCTTTAACACAGTATTACCTACTGCGACAAGTGCTCTGATGAATTAGATCTTAAAGATCATATAATGAGAACCAATATCACAAGGGCCTAAAGTCTTACCAAAACCTGTACTGACTAGACTATGAACTGCACATTTGTTATAGGAGTAAGCAATTACATACATGAGAGAGGGGAACAAATATGCTCAAGACTGATGGTGCCAGATTTCTTTTTCTAAAGATATCTTTTATGAATTCTGCTGCCTACTTACCATTTTCAATGAGAAAGCTCTTAAAAGGCTGAAGGCTACTACATTTAATCAATAGATTATACAGTGTAAGAGTTTGAATGCTTACTAAGTCTATAGTTAAAAATCTTGCCCTTTGTAGGGGATTTCTAATCTACCAGAGTAGAAAAAATACAGAAGAAAACGTACTTTCAAAGCATTATAAATAGGAGCCTCTAAACATTAGACAGTACCCTTACAGAAATACGGGTTGCTGTATAATCTGCTAAGAAACATGCATTCACTTCTCATGTGCAAGGTATCAATAAACAAACACATAGAAACAGTACAATCTCACTTCACTCACAGGTTTAACCCATAATCCTGACTGAGACTTATACAGTGGTTTTACTTTAAGTATGGGCAGCCAAAAAAAGAAAACATTTAAGTTTCATAGCACACCCTGTGTAGACCTGGTTTTAGTTGTCCTTCTTTCCAATTGCACATGGTCCCTCCTAAAGGGGCATAAAGCCTTAAAAGGATTTACCTGAGTTACTTGGCACAGTTTGCTGTCTGGTTTTTATTGTTCCTTTGAGACGCCTCATCTCATCTTCGTAATTCCCATCTGGCTTGGTTTTACTTCTCACGCAGGAAGGTGAAGTAAATCCAACACCACTGTAGCTAAGAGCAGAATGTAAGAGGCAGCTTGCTTTGTATCTGTGCCAATTTAAAGGAAATTTGTTTTGGTTTGTTTTGCTTTTTTAATAGTATTTAAACACATACATAATATTAGCAGCAGTTCAGTGGAACTCAAATATGTCTTAAATGTAAGAATGCTTTCCTTTTTCAGAACTTGCACTTGACTGGGACAAGAAGCATTCATTGCTATCTGACTTTTTTAAAGGGCTAATTCTCCTCCTCTTAGTCATGCTGATGTAAACCTGAAATAAACCCACTGAGGTCACTGGGGAGATGGCAGAGTCGTTTTGTGTATCTGAAATCAGCCTACAAAATAAGCACAACCAACGTAGGCTACTTTAAAAGATCTCAGAATCTACTAAGCCTGCAATTGAATACGGGAGTGGGGTGGCAGGGTAATCACTTAAAGGCTGTTTCAAGTTCAATTTTAGAACATCAAGTTTTGAGAAAAAAATAAGACAAATTTCAGTGGCTAATACTATTTTCAAGCTTCTGGAAAGGAATATCAAACTATTGGAAGTGGGAAGGATAATGAAACTCTCAAAAAAACTCTTTTCACTTGAAGGCAGTTTGGAAAATAGTCCCCTGGTTTCCTGCAGCTGTGAAAGCAACCAGAGCTCACTTTAATGACTGTCAATAAGAGAGAGGTAAGTGGCTCTATTTTCTCCACACTTGGTCTACAGCTCACAATGTGCATAGATGTTTTGTGATGAAGATCCAAACCCTAGTTCTCCCATAGCACTGATGTGGAGAGGAGGTTCCAAACTGGGAGATGTTTGTAAACCTTTGAACAAGTGACAGACTGAGAGCATTCATGCCCTTCCTGTCTGTCCAGTTGGTAAAGGCCCATGGCATGTATTCCTTACCATGCTATACATAAATAAGTAGCTTGATAGATCCCTCAGGCCTTGATCCCTAAATATGACCTGAGATCCCTCAGGTATGGTCCCTAATTCATACTTAGGGGTGCCTGCAGCTTCTTCTGGGTAGCGGTAGTAAAATCCTTCCTCTCTCTCCTGTATCTGAAAGCGAAGCTGTTGAGACTGCTGCAGCTGGCTCACTCTTCATTTGGGATCATGGGATTAATCAATTTCTTACTGACAGCTCCATTCATATGAATATGTTTGGTTTCAGACATATATTTGAGCTAATAAGCATTTGGGTCATTGCTTGGCTAATTCTTTTCATTATGGGCAAAATGATGCTCATCAAATGATTTGTATTATTTAGCTATTCTCTGCAGTTATTATTATCAAATGGTCTTTTTTTGTCATCACACAGCTCACAACTCATTTGACTCTCTCACGTTTCTGACTCAATACCCTCCTGTCTTTTCTTGATCTTGTCCTGCCCTTGAAACATGCTAGTTAGCTGTATGCAAAGACTCACAGGACAAAGAAGTCACAGCTTTTCTGGGGCAAAACAAACAAACAAAAAACAACAAACAACAAACCAAACCAAAAACCCACAACCCACCCATAAGTTCTCAGAGTGACAATGACAAATGATTTATACTAGCACTGACAGGCACTCCTCATAAACACTGAATGCTGACAGCCTGTGTTCTCACTTGATCGGGGTGACCTCTACAGCCTATTTGTTTGTTCAACCTAAAAAAAGAATGCTGTCTTTAACATACTGAAAATAAGTGTTACATTTCCCCATATGATACGTGCAATAAAGGGTAACCTCCATGTAGCCTTTTTAGCATCTATCATTTTACAGAGCACTTCAAAAATTTCTCTCCCCCCCCCCCCCAATTGTCATACACACTGAAGTAGATTTTGTTGGTGCATGTAGTGGATCTTCAGCTGTGAAGAGGTGTCATTTTCCTGACCTACTATCACATATCAGCTTAGTGTCCTGACCCTTTGCCTTTTTTGTTTGTATTCGCCACACGGAAATCTTGTAAGAGCTGATTTTTGAGAGCCAGTGATGCTATTTGTAGAATATTAAAAGAACTGATTAGTACACAATGTAATTCACTGAGGAGGGTGTCATTGGGCATGTCTGTAAACAATAGATGTTGCGAGAGGCTTGTATAGGACAGAAACATATCTTATGGTCCTGAGGGCACTGAAGGGCCTTAATGGTCCTGACCAGCCTCACCCAGTGTCCCCATCCAAACCCCTGCCTGTGGGCACAGGAGCCCATTTAAGCTTAGTCTAGGACCTTCAGTCCTGGTGTGAACTATGCTGTTGGAGTGCTGGTCTCTAGTTCAGCTACAGCTCTGCCTTGCCATGGACCACATTGATCTGGACCCTGGCATGACTTTGGGCATGTCTTGTGCTGTGGATCTGTCTGTCAATCACTTGGTCTGATTCTGACCTGTGGATTTACCTCCTGGCTTGACCTGTGACCTGCTTCCTCACCATGAACTCACCTGAGGATCTGGGCTCTGGTTTGAACCTGGCTCTCACTTCCAGGCCTGCCCTGTTCCCCTTGCTTGGGTGCTGTGGGCTGGCCCTGGATAGCGAGGGACCTGCCTCATGGGGAACAGCTCACCCTTTCAATTCCCTCAGCATGCAACTGCAGTTCAGAAGCTGTGTGAATGTGGTGTATCAAAGATCAAAGGTACTGACTCTAGGATTTCAAACACCTGAGTTAAGTAGGTATTTTTTGGTTATCATTTATACAGTTTTAAATCAGCGGTAACAGTACTGAAGGCAGTGAAACTGTCCCCCTATGTAAGAAGTGCCAATAAATTGTATTTTCAGAGGAAAGATGGGGAGACTAAAAAAGGGAGTATGGAGAAAACTTCAAGAAATAGCTCTAGAGTTCAGGAAAGTAAGGATATTTATGACCTTTGAGGCTGTACTAATGTATTACTAATTCATTAACAAAACTTGAATGGCAAGAAACTGTAAATGCCTTGCCACATAATGGTTGTTGGACCTGCCAATTCTGCTTTGTGTTCTAGAAAAAGGTAAGGATCTGTCTAGGGCTTTACTAGTCAGGATTGGACCTGATAATATATTTTCTTTTTCTGCTAAGAAAAATCATGTTAGAAATGAGCTTAGGGATTTACATGTGGGAGAGTACTAGTTTTGATAGTTTTTCACCTGTTCCAAACTGCAAAACACTCTGGCCTATCTCTTCAGGATTCATGTGAAGTTATTATGATCTACAAATTCTTTCCTAAAAGTCCATGCATCTGACTGTGTGCATGTTTATTTTCAGCTGCTATTTATTTCCCAGTTTCTGTTCTATTTCAGTTGTATTGTCAAAACCTAATTCTGATGAAGCTCTGGCTTTGATCCCTGAAGATTCAGCTGTGCAGTATCTGAAAACTGTAAGTGGAAAAGCAAAGTATTCTAATCCCTTAAAGGCAAGAGAAGAATGAGGAATTAACTGGCTAAAGAGTTCATAAGTATAGATTAAAATGGGGAATTTTTTTTGTCCCCAGAATGTACTAGGCAAAGATCTGTAAGAATAGGAGAAATTTAAATGGCCTGAAAGGGATCAGACGGTGCTACAATTGCAGTTTCCTTATCTAGTTCTTCTCAGAATACTGTCTCTTGCCTGCTCATCATTGGTGTTCACAGTGGGCTCATCCAGGCTGAATCAAATATGGCTTTTTCTATTCCTTGTCTGAAAGCAAGTTCTCCTAGGGCTGGAGCTACTCTTGGCTTTGTTCATTTGACAAACCTTAAAGTAGTAAGGAGAAAATGAATACTTGAAATACTCACCCTGTGTGGGTGTGGAAACTGAGAAGTCTGGCTTAACCACATTGACTGGTTTTCCTTTGTCACACCAAGAAAACACTACACAACTTATTCACTGTCTACATTCTACCCGCTTCCTTATTTACTCCTACAACACTGGCAAAGTGCCTTCTGTATGTTAATGCAGAAGCATCGAGCCCTAAAAATGAGCTGTATTCCAGACATGAGTATTTCATACAGTTAGAAAGAAATTATATTGAAGAGTCTGGCTTCGTATCTGCTTAGTACATTACTGTTCCTGCCTTGGAGCAATTGAGATTTAGATTAGGTATTAGGAAGTTCTCTGTGAGGGTGGAGAGACACTGGCACAGGTTGTCCAGAGAAGCTGTGGCTACCCTGACCCGGCACTGTTCAGTGCCAGGTTGGATGGGGCTTGGAGCAACCTGGTCTAGTGTGAGGCATCCCTGCCTGTGGTGGTGGGGTGAAACTAGATGATCTTTAAGGTCCCTTCCAACCCAAAATATTCCATGATTCTATGATTCTATCATACTGGAAGTTCATGGGATACAGCAGTATGTGCATGTACATGTGTAGAAGCCTTCTGCTGATTTGCAATATGTCAGTGTTAATTTTAAGCAGTAAGGATTAAAAGTTTGGGAAGGTGGGTCTTGCAGTACTATTTATTTTCACTTAAACTAGGAACATGGCTCCAGACTATACATGTCTTGCATTCTCAGCCAATAGATTTGTTCACAAAAATAGGAAGCTAGGATACTCAGATACTTAAATTGTGTGGTGTTATTTATATTTCAAGTATCAATGACTTAATATTCTTATTTGAATGGTGTTTCTGATCACCCACCCATGTTATCTGTATTCATGTATACACT